>NW_021449535.1:472425-511531 GCF_001605985.2 Dendrobium catenatum
ATTTGGGCACATTTAAAATTGGATCATATCACTTTTGGTATTGTCGGATTTATTTGATCAATAAATTCAGTTTGATTATAAGTTTGCTAAAAATCAGAGTTCTAATAGTCTTAATTTTAATTCAAAAAATTTCTAACTTTACTATGCATCATAATATCGAGATAAAATAACAAAAATTTTAAAATTACAAAGTACGATGTTATTTTTATTAGATAATACAAAATATACAATTTATTCAATTTTCAAAATTCAAATCTAAATTTAAGTAGAGGCAATTGAGTTATATACATATAATTTGAAATTAAATCAATTAAAATGATTATTCATTTATTTGATTTAAACTTACACCCATATGTAGCTCGTTTTAGTCTGTTGGTTAGGAGCTTTGGCAACCAATCAAAAGGCCTTAGGTTCGAGTCTTGAGTATATCATGTGTGTGTGAGTTTATCTTAATTGGACAACCTTCAAAGCTGAAAGTTGGATCACGGCTATACAAGCTTGGGATCTTAATGTCAAAAGATGAAAAAAATCGCCTAATATTAAGTGTCTTTTTGGACGAATGTAATATTTTATAATAGTGATTATAAAAATGTTATAAGAAAAATAGCTTTTATAAAAACTGCTTTAAATCAAATATCTACTTTTTAAAGCTACTACACATCATCATAGAAATTTTTACAAAGCATTGAAAAAATTAAAAAAATAGTAGCAAAATATAATTATGATTAAGATCTAAAAAGAAAAATATGAAGAAACCTATCCCAAATAGATCCTGAGCAAAATTCAATCATAATAAATTTTAAAATTTATTTAAAAATAAATAAAGGATAGTATTTAATTGATAATTCATTTATTATATTTATTTTAATATAAATCTAAAAGTTGTTAAAATCTATTATAATAAAAATTTCTCCCCACCATATGGCCTAAAAATTAGAATCGCATTGACATTAGTTCCATACGTATGGTCTGAAACGTCCGGATTTAGATCCTCAAAAGGTGATTGGCCGAATGCTACTTTGTATATGAAACCAGTCAAATATCACGACAACGTGAAAATACTTAAATTGCTGATTCAAGACTCATAAATGTAGCACGTGAGTTGGAAGTGTCGACCCAAACACTTTCAGTTAAAATAAAGCTATATAATGATACGACGCAAAGAGTTTTTTTTTTTTTTTTTTTTCATGCAAAGAGTTGATCTTAAGTGGAATATTAATTTATTATCTACGTAATTCATATATTTAAATTAATATTTTTTATTTTTTATTATGTCTTTAAGTATGCTTCAAAATATTTTTTTATCAAAGTATTTTTATTGCGTGCGGGAACATTCGGGCAGTAGAGAGATGTAGGGTTTATCATTCAAGTTTTATACGAATATCAAACACACACATAAATAAGAGAGAGGGGTGCACGAGTCGTAAGAGATATTAAGATTTTTTATGTGAAAAATCCTAAAAAGAAAAAAAAAACGGGGCTTGGCCTTGTTAAAATAATTTTTTAGTGTTTGTAGACAGTTACAGGTGTTGTTCTTTATCAGGGGAAGATCACACCTCAATGTAGTAAATATACATCAAATAGAGCACATTACATTGTGGGAGTTGAAAGAATCTAGTGATATAAGAGTTGTTCTCAAAAGAATGTTGTTGGCATGTCTATTTGGTCAGTAAGATTATAGTCGGGTAATGGAGGTCGAAAGGGTCATAGCCTGACAATAAAGGTCAAGGGGATCGTTGTTGGGTGATAGAGGTTAGATGGAATATAGTTGACGGATGATGGTGGTTGGAGAGACCATAGTCAACGGGCAATAATGATCAAAGGGATCGTAGTCAGGGGTGACGGTGCTCGGAAGGATCGTAGTCAGCGAGCGACATGGTCCAAGGGACCGTAGTCAGCGTGTAACAGTGGTCATAGGGACTGTAGTCGGCAGGTGAAACAGGTCAGAGGGACCATAGTTGGTTATCAACATAGGTCGGAGGGACCATAATAGATGGGCAAAGGTGGTTGAAGGAACCGTAATCGACAAACAATGGTGGCCGGAGGAACTATAGTTGGAGGGCGACAGAGGATGGAGGGACAATAGTTAGTGGGTAACGAAGGTCGAAAGGACCATAGTTGGCAAGAGATGGAGGTCGAAGGGACTGTAGTCGGTAGGCAGCAATTATCGTAGGGACTATAGTTTATCATAGATGGAGGTCAAGGACCCTAGTCAGCCAGCGACAGAGGTCAGAGGGAATGTAGTTAGTCGGTAACAAAGGTTATGTTGCGAATCTATGGCTTATGATTTTGATGATAGCAAACATTCTTTGTTCTCTACAACTGCCTTATGTACTGACATTTCAGGTTCACACAATAGGACTGCAATTTGGAATCAGCTCAAGATTGGCTAGACTAGGTCTGAGTCAGTTTGTAATCTTTTTCCTTTCTTGAGTCTGTTGTATTTGGTGTGGCATCTGATGATTTGTAACTTGGAAGATTTTTTGTTGTGCCCTAAAAGATTTCTATTTTTGGTAACATTGTCCGGGACGATATTTATATCGTCCTGGATGATCTGACAAAAGTAGAAACCCTAATTAAGGCATCCTCATTCAAGCAGTTATCTTTATGCAAAATACATTGTCTTGGACGATTTTGTATCGGCCAGGACGATCAACTCAATTCAGCAAGAATCTGCCGCCATATCTACTTTGGAAAATCTTATTTTTGGATATCGTACTGGCATATCGGCCTGGACTATAAAATATCGTCCTAACCGATCCAGGTCAATTTTTCCAAAATTTCTCAGGCAGTTTTGGAAAGCAATTAATGGGGATCTTGTCCAGGCCGATCGAAAGATCGTCTGGGACGATTAGACATCGTCCAGCTTAATTTCAGGGCGATATTCAGGATGATTTTCCTCATATTTGAACTAATCGGCCAGGACGATATGCCTATCGTCCTAGACGATAATGTCGGCAACTTGCATTAATGAGCTCGTTTTGAGAGCTTCTTTTTAAGCTATGTCAAGGCACATTGTAAGTGTCTTTGAAAGCCATTGTAGCTTTGTTCTTGTGGGGGAAACTTGAAGAGAGAGCTTGAAAGGGAGAGAGGAAAGGGTGGAGTTTGAGAGGGAGAAGATCCTGTGAGGGGGAGGAACTCAAGGGAGTGTGGCGGGGGATCCACACGGTTGCTCCGACGAACTAACACCTTAGTACCATCAGATTCAAGGCTTGTCTCGAGGTAAGTTCACCAAAGAAGAAGATCTCTTTGGTGTCAAAGGACCCGGCGACTCTGCCGCACCGGGGAAGGTGGAAGTGATTTTGTAAGGGCTTCTCCGCCTAGCTGTGGGGGCTAAAGGAGAGACACTTTTGTAGTGCAATACTTGGAGGGTGCCTCCAAGGAGTGGACGTAGGTCAAGGTTTGACCGAATAACTATAAATCCGGTGTGTTCTTTTCTTATTATCGCTTCTGCATTTATTTTTCTTCTGCACTTTGTTTGTGGTGATTTTGGTTGGAGTTTTATCTTTGGTTTTAAAGTTTTCCAAATCACCTCTCTCTTTTAATTAGCTTTGGGCCAGTTCTATAGGGCTTAACATCTCTAACAAACTTTCATAATATATTTATTACCTTTATCTAATTTTATTTAAGTGATTGAATCTCCACTACCTTAATTTTAATTGAATAGAATAATTATTATAATTAGAGTAAATAATAATAGTTAATTTTTAAAAAGCATACTTCCTGGTGGGTTCGAAACTCTAATATATCACTTTATTGCTTTTTTTGGCATGTATACTTATGTATTTAAGTTGGGTTTACTAATTTAGATCAAAAAATCTATGCATTACTTAAAGAAGATAGAGCCTTAAGCATTCATTATTATAATTCAAATTTACATTTACTTACAACCCCCATTAAGCATATGTGGCCCTATATCTCTATTGAGCTTATAGGGGTGAAAAGGATATCTTCATACATCCTACAGTTTTATTACTCTTTAAGAAATAAGAATATTCAACATCCTATATTTATATGTCAATATCCTTCTTCAACATTCCATGTTGTTCTTACATTCCTTCGTAGAGGCTATACATCACATTAAATTTTAACCACAAACATGACCACTATGTGCATTAAATGAAGAATAGGAGATATTGAAAACAACTTAACTCTTTGACAAACAAAAGTCCTCATTAGTATTAAATAAACTATTTATATGATCAATATAAAATAAGATATCAAGCCAAATATAGAATAAAATATAAGAAGACACATTTTCATTATGATCATAAAAGAATAAAAGAAAAGAATAGTAATGAAATGATATCCCTAGATAGTACCCAAATATCTTCTCTACACTACTTTATTCTTCCTTCACTGATAGACATGCTTAAGCCATCACACGTTAAACAATTTTATTAATTGTATCATCCACTTTCCTAGCCTTCCATAGATTTTATTCTATGGTGGTACTAAACAAGTATTCCAAAAGTACTAAGTTTTTATACAAGAGACTCAAAATTCCACAAAAGCTCTCTTACAAATGGAACTAAATGACTATTTATAAAGATAAACTGAAATGATATCAGGCGCTGAGACACTTTGGATGCGTGGTGATGTAGTATCATAAAATTATACTAGCACCTCAATGCTACATTCCTTAATCCATTATGACACTATATAATATGACATGGTTATCAAGTGAACAGACCCATACTTTTATTGAAACATCATATCCTTTGGAAGTTATAATAGAAACTCTACAGTGCTTTGATAAATTGAGAATTGCAATACTTGTAGATAAAATAGTGCTGAAGTACTAGAATGTGTGACACTGAGGCTTTCATTTTTTTGAGAACCCATTGCTACCAAGCCAAAAAATCAATGCATCAGCGCATGTTGCTAGGACTGCTATGATGTTGCTTGTTCATCCACTATTGCGCTAACAAATAGAAAAGTCTACATTAGAATGCCCTAAAAATGCACTACGATGTTGTGGAGATGAGTGCAATGACTTTATATCATCCGACAATATGACACTATATGATCATCTGAATTTTCACCATTTATGAGTTATTTATACACAAAAATATTAAATTAAAATATTTTTACTAACATTTTAACATATTAAATAATACACAAATTACACTTATCATATTATCTCCAGTTTAAATTCCTACTTGATATATGTTGACCTCCACGAGGAAAACAAAAAAAGAAGGAATAAAAAAATGCCAAATCATCATACCTGCTGCTGTCATATCTTGCTCAAATTCGGCTGCCCATACCGCAAATCTCACATAAATCTCACTACAGTACCCATACCCTGCAAATGACTCCGAAGCAGAGCCGATCATGCGCGATTTCACCTCAATCCTCCTCTTCCTTCACCTTTAAAATGCGAATGAACGCTTTGTTATTTGACTTACACATGCGAAAGCTCTTCTCTATTCGCAGAAATCTCCCTCCCATCACATCTTTCAACTCCACGAGTAGCCTCAAACTCTTCCCCATCCCGACTCCTGACCCTTTCTTCCACTGTCGACTGCTCTTCTCCCACGAACCTCCACAAGCTGCGAACACCTCCCAATCTCCATTGAAGCCGACGACCTCATCCCAATTTTGTTGCTTCTTTGGCCTAGAGAGAGAGAGAGAGAGAGAGAGAGAGAGATAGTTAGATCCATCTACCTGTAGCCATGACCAACTTCCACTCTCAACCTGATCCCTTCAGCAATTTACTCTGATCCACACGACCGGCCGTCACCCGAACTCCCTCCTCCATCTCCTCTACTCTACACGCCCATAGGTATAGGTTATTTCCATTATTATTATTATTATTATTATTATTATTATTATTATTATTATTATTATTATTATTATTATTATTATTATTATAATTAAATATAATTTATTAAAATTAATTATAATTAACTTTTTAATTTAAAATACTTATTATCAGTTATAATTAAATTTCTTAAATATTATAATTATAATTAATTATCTTTAACTTTAATTAATTATAATAATTAAAAAAAGGAGAGAAATGTAATTTTGTACATTTCGTCGTCTCCTCGCACAGGTATAAAATTCCTAAACTTTAAAAGTCAGAGAACCTTTCCCGACGCTTGCAATGCGATGAACGACCACCTATGCACACTTTTCTCTAGTGTGGTAGGAGGGAATTCGTTGTGATGCTTGCAACGGGGTGAGTAATCACAAAACCCTATTTTCGACATTAGCAGCACATCGAAAAACTAACTCATGCATGATTTTCTCTAGCGTGGTGGGAAGGGAACCCGGTGCGACGCCTACAACGAGGCAGGGTAAAATATAAAATTACTTTTTTTAAATTGGTACCCAAAAAACCATGCATGACTTTCTATAGCATGGTGGGGAATAAAGATATTATGTCTGTGGTGTCCTTGTATGAGGGCACCTACCATGCACACTTTTCTCTAGCTTGGTGGGAGGCCCAGTTTTTCATAGTTTTCTCCTTAACGGGGGAGACACTGGGAGGCTGCCAAAATTTCAGGTGAACATAGAACTAAATTTGAGACTTGAGTGAATATCAAATGAACTTGATTGAACTCATGGAATTGATATTTGAGCTTGAACAAGCTCAAAGGTCAATAGAGGACATGCATTTGAACTAGAACATTAACATTGAACTTGAACAGTGAAATGGACTTGTATTCGAATATAAAGTGAATAATTAACAAAATATTCTTGAATGTAAAAAGTTCAAACTTGGACTTAATTTGGATATTAAGTGAATATGACATGAACTAGTTGGATTCAAACTCAAATGAACAAAGAACTTGATTCAAACTTGAGCTTGATACTTGAACTCAAGCATGGACTTGATTTGGACAACAAGACTCAGACTGAAGCTTGGAAAAGGATTTGAACTAAATGCACTTGAACTCAAACTTGAATTTGATATAACTTGGACAATTTGGACTCAAATTCAAATGAATGGGACCATGCTTGGATATTGAACATGAATTAGATTTGAGCATAAGAAAGGGCTTGCAAATTTGACTACGAGGGACTTATAGTTGGAGCAGAATGAGAACTACAATGAATAATGAGTGGAACTTAAGCCACTAAAGAAGGAATCAAATTTGCAATCAGAATAACATGAAATTGGATCTAATTTTTAAAATAAAGATTGTGATTTGCAAGACAATGAAATTCTTAAAAGTCAGCAAATGTGTTGACACACGTGCAATCAACAAGCAAATTCATTATGTGAGCCACAAGCTATCTTCAAGAGCGTTGTGAAATTGGTAATGTTCAATGCGACTCATGCATGAGAAGTGACCAATGGAGATTGTAGAAAATATGACGATTTTCTTATAAACGATAGCAAGATACCTTCGAAATATTACTGCTTATTTATAATGATCATGGGAGTTGAAGATCTAAGATACTCTTAGTAACTTACACATAAGCGATAGCAAATGACAAATGATGGAGACCATAACATCTTCACAGGCAACCATGACTCAGCATCAAGCGAACATGCTGAACCTCTACAAGTCATAGCAATCAAATATGCAATATACGATATTCACAAGTAAATATGAAGGGCAAGTAGATGATAATAATTTATTAAAAATATTCATCCATTCATGTAATCCAGTGATAGACACTGAGAGTTGTGACGAGCAAAGAACAATATCTCAAGAGGCATGTAAGCAAGGTAGAATAAAACAAAATTATCTCAGATCATTCACAAAAATTAGTTTGCATATAATGATTCATATAGTAGCACACTCATTAAAAATCTCCAATACATATATTTTCTCTATAAGTTCGGATGTATGTATAACATCCCCATTTATAGGTAGATGTAGAAAGATCTCAGTAAATGCAGTATCCTGAAGTCAATTTTATTCTGTGAAGGAATACGGCTGCCTGCCTACTTGTGGCAATGGCGAATGTGCTATATGAACCAAAGACCATAAAAAAATGTATATAGAATGTGACAAATGCAAGTTCCCATGAGCTACTGTAGGAAATCTATTATATACTTAATATGAAATCTACAAGAATGATCCAAGGAAGCTACAGTAGATAGCAACATCTACTAGCAAATGCAGGAGATTAGTTAGTGCACTACGATCCACTCATAGAAAGCAACAAGTAGTGCATGACAGTCTACTTGTACAAAGTAGTGAGCAACTCTATTTAGAAGCTGCTACGCTACGCCATTCTATCTGTAACATCCATACAAGCGGACAGAAGGTGTTTGTAAATATTCCAAGAATACCCCCGCACATATACCTTAATTTGTAATCACATATGTACACTAAAGGGGTAAGTATGTCCAAACACCCGCATGGGCCCCAAAAAGCATGTTATTGGAACACACGTGACATCTAGGGATGCTGTGCGGGTCAAATTTTAACTCGATCTTCCTAAGTAATAGGAGTCGACAAGGTTCAACAATAACTATAAAATACCCCCCAAAACCCATATGGGCCCCTACAAGCGTGCTATTGGTACGCACGTGACATCTAGGGATGATGTGTGGGTCAATAAGTGAGTTCAGGTTTGAACCTGATGCTCATATAGGGATCAATAGGAGTCGACATGGTTTAAACCTTCAAATAAATACATGGTTGTGGGGACCAGTGTATTTGTTTTAATACATTCATGTTAGGCCCTCAAGGCCTATAATAAAGAGAATTCACTAAATACAGGCACAAAGCCTACAAAACCTGATCCTCAATTAACAGCCTGGTCGAGTTAACATGGTTCAATCAATAAAAGGCAAATGAACCCAAACACCCTAATGAAGACCATGTTAAACAAAAATCTCAAATGGTGGGGTTGACTCCAAAAATTTTCAAATGCTATCCTAAATACCCACAAAAATACAAAGAAATCTCAAAATCCTAAAATCTAAAAAACATTTAAAATTAGAAATCAACCATTAATTAACTTAATGCAAAATCCATTCACTCCTCACAACAGTTTGCCTAGGTGGACAAATTCAAATATAACTTCAGCTCGCATAGAACCAAATGCCTAGTTGAAAATATCACTATGATCCATTCTCAAACAATCTCCTGCCAATAAGGATGTGGTACATGTTTTATAACCGACAGTTTTACCGCCAAATGACACCGCAGGATAAACAGTTATGACCCAGGGCCCTCTAAACCGAGTGGTTTTCCCGCCAAATGGCACCACAATCTGTTATAGCCAGAGCCAATACGCTCCTTAGTGGCACCAAATTCTTGATATATGAATCAATAGGATATAATCGATAGGGTATAAAGCCCTCTGTTAGCTAAGGTGGATTCAAATTTGTCCCGTTAGATAAATATTCACCCCAGGTCTATAAGAAACCCTTGGACGAAGCAACCCATGGCTGCCAATATGGATCCTTCTATCAGGTTGGGTAGAATACCTCCTCTGCCTAAGTAGACCAGGGACCATGATGGCTTGGAAAGATGGAACTATGGGATCTTGATCTGGTCCATCATCCATTCCCCCACCATCCTCTTTAAGTGCAAGATGGTGCAATTTCTATTTTAAATATCAAGCTTCCAACCTTCAAACTTCTAATACCTAATCTCCAATATTCAACTTATTTTGTTACTATATGTTAAATAACACCTATTCTCTATGTATTTGATTGATGACTAGCCTTAATCGAAAGTTCCCTCTCATGATCGAGAGGGGTTATTAATTATTGGGGCTTGCGCCTATAGGAAACTAGAACTTAGATCATAAAGTCCTCGTAAAATGAGGGAGAAATCTCTGGGTAGTGTCTCATCTATAAACCCATCTGCCTTTCAAAATTTACCTCGGAACTTAATCCGTTAAAACTCTCTTATCGAAAAAAAAGCAAATCAGTGTAGGTGGAGGTCGGGGCTAAATTTTCGGAGCCCACAGATTTCTAGCAACTCCATTGGGGAATGGTTTCTGTTTCCATCTTTGGCTAGTCATCTAAGTGTTATAGTAGTCGAAAAAAAGTAATGATAATATTGAGCTCTATACGGTGAACATCAGGATGTGACACTTGGTATATATATCCAAAAATCCATCACTAAAAGGTCCCGATAGAGGGAAAAGTAATAATCTGTTATGATGGTAGAGCAAAGAAATAATCAAAATATATACGATGAGCATCAGAGTGTGATACTTGGACGTATATCCAAGAATCCATCGCTAAAAGGTCCTGACATAAGGAAAAACTAATATAGAGACTAAAATCTCTAGAAAACCAAAATATTCAAATAATGGTGTGACATCTAGTATGTACCCCTAGAGATCCACCATTAAAGAAATTTATCAAAAGTGGGTCCTAAAGATGGCCCCTACAGACAATGTTCTCGATGGTCGATATCTTGAAGATTCCTTTAAGAAATCCCATGACTTGTTAACTATAAGAGGATCCTTGTCCATCCTTCATCAGTGCGCTTTTGCCTGAAGAGCTAGTGGAAGAAATAAAAGAGCTCCTTTATGAATTCATGGATTGCTTTTCCTGGACATATGCTGAGATGCCCGGCTTATCCCCTGATGTAGCAGTTCATAAGTTAGCCATCAAGCATGATGCAACACCCATCAAGCAAGCTCCAAGGAGATGAAATTTGGAGATTGAAGAGCAGATGATTGTAGAAAAAAAAAGCTTATAGAAGCGGGCTTCGTCCGAGAAGAAAAATATACTGATTGGATAGCGAATATCATCCCTGTGAAGAAGAAGAATGGTCAAATCCATATTTGTATTGATTTCAGGGATCTTTACAAGGCATGCCCAAAAGATGACTTTTCGCTCCCTATATCAAAACTATTAGTGGATAACACTTTCAACTACGACGTATTCTCATTTATGGATGGATCATCGGGATACAATCAAATCATTATGGCGCCCGAGGATGAAAACCATATATCATTCAGAACACCCATTGGCATATTCTGCTACACGGTCACTGCCCTTTAGCCTGAAGAATGCTGGTGCCACCTACCAGCAGGCATAATGATTTGAATTATGATTTGATACCTTAGAAGGTCCAGTGCTATGTAGATGACCTTATTATTAAAAATCATGGCCAAAAAGATCATTTAAAAGATCTCAGAATTATATTTGAGAGGATCAGAAGATATAATCTAAAGATGAACCCCCTCAAATGCGCCTTTGGGGTCTCATCTGAAAAATTCTTAGGGTATGTAGTTCGTCATCGAGGAATTGAGATTGACCTTAACAAAATCAAAATAATTATTGAGATACCACCTCCAAAGAACCTTTAATAACTCCGCTCCTTGCAAGGGCAATTGGCTTTCATTCGGCGGTTCATATCGAATATGTCGGGTAGGTGCCAATCATTTTCAAAGCTGATAAAGAAGGATATATGCTTTAAATGGGATGATGAGTGTTAGGAAGCATTTAATAGTATAAAGAAATACTTGTTAAATTCTCAAATTCTCACAGCACCGATTTCGGGGAAGCCTCTTATGTTGTATACAGCAACATTGAAGAGTCCCTCGGAGAATTATTGGCCCAAAATAATGAAGAAGGCAAAGAAAATGTGCTCTACTACATCAGTCGAAGGTTGATTGGAGCAGAAAGCAGTTATTCTCCAATTGAAAAGCATTGCCTAGCATTGATTTTCGCAGTTTAAAAACTCTATCATTACATGCTCTCTCACAAAATTTCTTTGATATCAAAGATCGATCCGCTAAAGTTCTTGATAAAAAGACCAATATTGAAAGGTCACCTGGCCAGGTGGGCAGTATTGTTATTATAGTTTGACATCACGTATATGCTATAAAAGGCGGTGAAGGGACAAGCCTTGGCATATTTTCTCGTTGTGCATCCTATTTTAAAAAACTCTTCACTCAATCATGATTTGCCCGATGAGCAAATCATGCAGATCGAGGGGAACGAAAAGCTACAATTCTGGGGGATGTACTTTGATGGGGCATCATCGATTAAACCTGCCTGAACTCCAAAAAATTGCAAGAGCTCGAGCCAATATCGATCTTGTTCTCATAACACCAAAAGGAGGTATAATGAGGTTTTCATTCAGTTTGACTGAACCTTAGACAAATAACAAAGCTGGGTATAAAACTCTAATAGTTGGATTAGATATCGCAATTGATGTCAAAATTCAAAATTTTCAAATCTTCGGTGATTCTCAACTTGTCATAAATCAAGTGCCGGGAGTTTACAGAATCACCAAGTTTGAGTTGGCCTATTATCACTGGCGAGCTCTTAAGCTTATGATGCAAATTCCAGTTATCAAACTAACTCAAGTTACCCAAGGAAAAAATAGTATAGATATAATCAGACTTATAGCTCCGTCGTTATGAGTGGCACATCGCTTTATTCTGGCAGCAACAAATTACTTCTCCAAGTGGGCAGAGGCTGCTCCATTTAGAGAGGTCACATCCGAGCATGTGAACAATTTCTTTACCCATAAAATTTTATACAGGTTTGGTGTGTCACGCCACATAATCTTGGATAACGACATGAATTTTAAAAGTACAAAAATTTATAAGTTTGTTAATCGACATAAAATTTATTGGATGTATACATCTATATACAATATAAGAGTAAATGGCCACAAGATGCCAACTAAAGCCACTCCATATTCATTGGTGTTCGGAGTTGAAGCCGTATTACCATTAGAGATTGAACTACCATCACCAGGGTAGCAATCCAAAATGATCTCACTCAAGAATAAAACACTCGTTTAAGAATGAAAGAGCTTGATGCACTTGATGATATCAGATTACAAGATCAATAAAACTTAAAAATCTACCAATAATGAACAACAAAATCCTTTGAGCGGATGGTGCACCCTCAGATATTTCAAGAAGGAGAATTAGTTATGGTGCTGAGAAGACCAATCATCCCACATTAAAAAATTGGTGGCAAATTCGTATCCAATTGGGAAGGCTTCTTCGTCATCAAGAAAGTGTCCCAAGGAGGAGTATATCAATTAATCCATCTGAAAGATCAGAGGCCTATGCCGCCTATCAATGGCCGACATTTAAAGAAGAATCATGCATGAAAATTCTATATCCAATATATTTTATAATGATCAAAATTTTATATGCATATTTATCAATGCACATCTACATTTTGAAATTCTCTTGTATAGAAAGAATGCATTTCAAAATTTTTCATCTAACTAGGGGAATTTTAAATATTTATTTGGGTCTACATCACGCTATATGTAGAGATCCCTAAATAAATATTTAAAATATCAAAGATATAAAAACTATCCAAAATGTCCCTACGAGATAGGAGACATTTTAAATATTTATTTGGGTCGAGATCGTGCTATACGCCGAGGTCCCCAAATGAATATTTAAAATCTAAAAAATTAAATTTATTCTATTTTGAAATTTCCCTGTGAGATAGTGGGCATTTTAAATATTTATTCGGGCCGACATCGCGCTACATGTCGAGATCCCTGAATAAATATTTAAAATTACTAATCCAAATATTCTTTCATACTGAAGAATACAATGATTTCTTTTTTAAAGTATATGCAGGAGATCTCTCAAAAGATTTAGACAACACCTTTTCCAACAAACTAAAGTTCAAAAGTCAATAAAGAGACTTTTGTGGCTACGCACTTCGACAAATCAAGCAAAAATAAGCTTGAAGTCTTTCGACAGCCTGAAGCTTAAGGTTCGAATGGGTGTAAGAGGTCAGATCCAACATGCCTAAATATGGCCAGATCGCTGGCAACTCCGTCTACTCAACACGTCATAAGAAAGGCCATAGTAGCGGAACCCCGACTTCGTTAACCCGTTAGTACGGAGTGTAGGAAGAATGAATGCCGATTTAACTCGACAAGTTCAAGTGATCGTAGTCTACCAAATTCTCCTAAATGACTGGAGAATCAAAGTTTCAATGGAAGGATGAGTTTTAAATAACCAATGAATGCTCGTAGGCTCCAAATCTTCAACCACAATGGATGACTCCAAATCTACAACTTCAATAAAATCAACATTGGGAAGCACAATTCCCATAGGTCAAGTTTGAAGCCTGAATGGGTGTAAAAGGTTGGATCCAATACCCCCAAATATGGCCAGATCACTGGCAGCTCTCTCTAATCAACACACCATAAGAAAGGTCGTAGTAGTGGAACCCCACTCCGTCAACCTGTTAGTAAGGACAGTAGGAGGAACGAAAGCTAATTTGACTCGACTAGTTCAAATGATCGTAGTCCACCAAGTTCTCCCAAATGACTCGAGAATCAAATTTCCAATGGGAAGCTGAGTCTTAAACAACTACCAAATGTTCGTAGGCTCCAAAATCATCAACCACAAAGGATGACTCAAAATCTATAAACATCAGTAAAATCAACATTGGGAAGCATAATTTCCATAGCTCAAGTTTGAAGCCTGAATGGGTATAAGAGGTAGGATCCAACAAGCTAAAATATGGCAGGATCGCTGGCAGCTCCATCTACTCGACAAGCAATAAGAAAGGTCGTAGTAGAGGAACTCCCCATCTCAGCAACCAAAGGATAAAGAGCTATCAAATCCTAGCTCTCTCGATCTGATGAACTCAAGTGACTTAGATTAAAGTCTTCTCAAGTGGTTAAGGATCAAGATATTACCTGCGTCGATATTATCAAATGAATCCAAAACATACAGATTCTTCAACAAGTCTTCCAAAGCACAAAGCAAAGGACCGAAGAAAACTTTCCCAAAGTTCATGAAAAGCATATGACTGAACTAAGAGGATTCTGTCATCAACAAGTCCAATATACACGAAGCTCTGGATGGATGACTTTTCACCACCGACTCAGTATAAGAATAAAAGGTTTAGGTCACAAGCATCTACCCCTTCATAAATCCAGCCAAAGCTAGAACCAAAGGGCATAAGGCATACAAATCTTCTAACAAGTCACCAAAGACAAATTAGATAACCTTTGCCATGTTCACCACTCTAAAGCATAAGGAGGAGGATCAAAATCCCAAGACTATTGCCAAAGTTACGGAATGAGCACCCCATATGACATCTATAAATGTCCCTAAAGACTTGGGGTATTTTAAATATTTATTTGGGTCGTCATAGTGCTGCATGCCCAGAGTTACAAGTCTGCCAAATTTTTTTGAAGTGGCTAAGAATCAAGATATTACCTACATTTGATATTATCAAATGAATCTAGAACATACAAATTCTTCAACAAGTCTTTCAAAGCACAAAGCAAAGGACTGAAGAAAACTTTCCCAAAGTTCATGAAAGGCATATGACTGAATTAAGAGGATTCTGTCTTCAACAAGTCCAATATGCACGAAGCTCTGGATGGATAACTTTTCACAACCAACTTAGTATAAGCCTAAAAGGTTTAGTTCACCAGCATCTACCCCTTCATCAAGCCCGCCAAAGCTATAACCAAAGGGCATACGGCATACAAATCTTCTAACAAGTCACCAAAGACTAATTAGATAACCTTCACCATGTTCACCACTCTGAAGCACAAGGAGGAGGTTCAAAATCCCAGGACTCTAGCCAAAGTTACAGAATGAGCACCCTCTATGACATTTATAAATGTCCCTAAAGACTGGGGGTATTTAAATATTTATTTGGGTCAGCATAGTGCTGCATGCTGAGATCACCAAATAAATATTTAAAATTTTTTCAAGATACAACCTGATGATAGAAAAATGTTGAACACATATAGTAAGGTTATAAACTAAAGTGATCGTGGTCATTAAAGAGAATAAATAGTGGTGATACTATCCACCATTATCAATCTATAAGGCCATACTCTTAGGATCTAAACACAAAATTCTACATCACTATCCAAGGGGTCTCTACCTAACTAAAGCCGGTGTATCAACCATTTTTGGATACATCTAACTTACACACGCGAAAGTTCTTCTCTGTTCGCATAAATCTCCCTCCCGTCATTGCTTTTGACTCCATGAGTAGCCTCAAAATCTTCCCCATTCTGGCATTCTTTTTTAATTTTATTTTATTTTATTTTTTTTAATTTTATTTTGTTTTATTATTATTATTATTAATATTATTTAATTATAATTAATTATTATTAATAATAGTTAATTATAATTAATCATAATTAAATATGTTAATTATATTTAATTATTATCAATAATAATTAGTTTAAATTAAATAAATTATAATTAATTTATAATTATTATTAATAATTAACAATAATTTATTAAAATTAATTATGATTAACTTTTTAATTTAAATAAAATATTATCATTTATAATTAAATATGCTTAATTATTATAATTATAATTAATTATTTTTAAATTATAATTAATTATCATTAATTTTAATTAATTATAATTAATTTGAAAAAAAAGAGAGAAATGAAATTTTGTACATTTCACCATCACCTCGCGCAGGTATAAAATTCCTAAACTCTAAAACCTCAAGAACCTTTCCTAGCGCTTGCAACACGGCGAACGACCACTTATGCATGCTTTTGCCTAGCGTGGTAGGAGGGAATTAGGTGCAATGCTTGCGACGGGGAGGGTAATCACAAAACCCCATTTTCGACGTTAGCAGCCCACCAAAAAACTAACTCATTCACCTTTTTCTCTAGCGTGGTGGGAAGAGAACCCGGTGCGACGCGTATGATGAGGTGGGGTCAAATATAAAATTACTTGTTTTAAACCGGTACCTGAAAACCCATGCATGCCTTTTTCTAGCATTATGGGGAATAAAGATATTACGACCCCGGTGTCCTCGTACGAGGGCACTTATCGTGCACGCTTTTTTCTAGCATGGTGGGAGGCCCTGTTTTACGTAGTTTTCCCCTAAACGGGGGAGACGCTGGGAGGCTTAAAATTTTGGGTGAACATACAACTAAATTTGGGACATAATTAAACATCAAATGAACTTGATTGAACTCATGGAACTAATATTTGAACTTGAACGAACTCAAAGGACAATAGAGGACATGCATTTGAACTAGAACTTTGACATTGAGTTTAAACAGTGAAATGAAATTGTATTCGGACACAAAGCAAATAATTAACAAAATATTATTGAATCTAATAAGTTCGGACTTGGGCTTAATTTGGATATTAAGTGAATATGACATGAACTAGTCTGATTAAAACTCAAATGGACAAAGAACTTGATAAAAATTTGAGCTTGATACTTGAACTCAAGCAAGGACTTGATTTGGACAACAAGACTCGGACTCAAGCTTGGACATGTATTTGAACTAAATGCACTTGAACTCTAACTTGAATTTGATATAACTTGGATAATTTAGAGTCAAATTCAAATGAATGGGACCATGTCTGGATATTGAACATGAACTAGATTTGAACACAAGCAATGGCTTCCAAATTTGACTAGAAGAGACTTATAGTTGGAGCTGAATGAGAACTACAATGAATAATGAGTGGAACCTAAGCCACTAATGAAGGAATCAATTTTCAATCATAACAACATGAAATCAGATCTAATATTTAAAATAAAGATTGTGATTTGCAAGACAACAAAATTCTTAAAAGTCAGCAAATGTGATGACACACTTGCAATCAACAAGCAAATTCATTATGTGAGCCAAAAGCTATCAAGGGCATTGTGAAATTGGTAATGTTCAATGTGACTCATGCATGAGAAGTGACCAATGAAGACTATAGATAATATCACGATTTTCTTATAAAAGATATCTTGAGACCTTTGAAATATTGCAGCTCATTTATAATGATCATGGGAGTTGAAGATCTGAGATACTCTGAGTAACTTACACATAAGCGATAGAAAATGACAAATGATGGAGACCATAACATCTTCATAGGCAACCATCACTTAGCATGAAGTGAACATGTTGAACCTCTACAAGTAATAGCAATTAAATATTCAATATAAGATATTCACAAGAAAATATAAAGGGCATGTAGATGATAACAATTGATTGAAAATATTCATCCAATCATGTAATCTAGTGATAGACACTGGGAGTTGTGATGACCAAAGAATAAGATCTCAAGAGGCATGCAAGCAAGGGAGAATAAAACAAAATTATCTCTGATCATTCATGAAAATAAGTATACATATAATGATTCATACAGTAGCACACTCATTAAAAATCTACAATACATACAATCTCTATATGAATTTGGATGGCTCTCTCTCTTTCTCTCTCTCTCTCTCTCTCTCTCTCTCTCTCTCTCTCTCTCTCTCTCTCTCTCTCTCTCTCTCTCTCTCGAGGCGATTTCGTCTGGGGGATTTTTCTCTCGGAAATGAGATCCAGCAGGCGCATTTTGTTTGGGTTTGCTCATGGGGCATGGTTGGGGGTGATCGGCGGTCACCCCCTCGTCATCCTCCGAGAAGCAGCGGTGGGAGGGATAGTGGTGGTTCTGGTAGGGAGAGGAAAGGCATCGAGGGAGGTAAATTGGGAGCTGCTGTTCGTAGAGGAGTAGGTGGTAGATCTGGATCGAGAGATGGTGGGAGGATTATTATGGGGACTGATGCTGGTAATAGAGAAGGGAGCTATGGTAAGAGGAGGCTCTCGTTTGGGAGTACTGGTGGACCGGTGCATATCGGAGCTGAGGGAAGCCGTTTGGTTCAGGATCGGTCATTTGATGATGTTCGGGGAGCTAGATCTGGAGCTTCTGGACAAGGAACAGTTGCATCAGGGATATCAGATGTTGAGACGGTGATTGTGGAAGATGGATCTGGAGCTTCCGAGCTGGATGATGTCATGGAGGTTATTGGTGGTAGTGTAGCGGAGGAGTTCTTAAAGGAGGTTAGCACTGCTTGTGTTGATATGGAGCAGGCTGATTATAATCCAGGTATTCAGGAGCGCTCGACGGAGGAATTGCGGGAGTCCAATGCTTGGTAAATCTAGAATGGTTGATAATCCTATGTTTGAACCAAACAAAGTGAAGTTCACTTTTGGCAATGTGGGTCGTATTGCCGATCTGAAGAAGTTTTCTTCGGTCTGGAATGTGATGGAGGCTGAGAAGAAAGTGGAAGGTATTACACCGGTTTTCAATTTTGGTTTGTCGAATGCAGCCAAGGAAACTGGGTGAGTGTCTAGGCATGAACTTGAGGATGCTAATGAGTGTGATTCGGTTATGGATAAAGTTTTCAGTTCAGGTGATCGGGGAAATGTTTCTTCTGGCTTCCAGCAGGATGCTCGGACTCCTAGCATTACCAGGTAGATTAAGAAGGAGGTTGATGAGATTGGCGCAGCTTCTAATGCTTGGAAGAAGTCCACAGCAGTACAATTATCTTTGGTTGATGAGGTTGGTAGCTTCTTGAGAGAAGATGGTTTGGTAAATCTAGATCTTAACGAAGCAAGAACAAAAGTTAGCAAGCTTAGCAGGACTCTAGTTGGAAGCCTTTTGGGACGTCGTCTTCCTTTTTATATTGTTCAAAATGATCTTCAGAGGAAGTGGGGTCATCTTGGGCTTACACAGGTTACTACCATGGGATCGGATTGCTTCTTGTGTTGGATTGAGAGTAGAGAAGCTAGGGATGATGTTTTGCTTGGGGGACCTTGGTATGTAGCTGGACAAATCATTGGAGTTGAACAATGGGCTTCTGGGCTATCTTCTAAATCTTTGAGAGGATTTACATCGCCGGTTTGGATCAGGTTACCAAATCTACCTTTGGAATATTGGGGAGCTTCCAATCTTGCGAGGTTGGCGACAGGCATAAGGGATCCTTTGTTGATGGATGAGCAAACAAAGCTATTGAATAGGTATGCTTTTGCTCGTGTTTGTGTGCGTTTGGATTTGTCAAAGAGGCTTCCTAAGGGAGTTTTGGCTAACGGGTTGAATGGAAAATTTTTTAAACCCATTGAATATGAGGGAATTCCATTAATTTGTTTGAAGTGCGGGAAAGTGGGACATAAGGCAGAATTGTGTAAGGAGAACTTTGTTCAGCCCAAGCAACAAGTTGTTAAGACTAGTGGTGTGCAGAAGCAGGATAGGCCTGAGGGCTCGGTAGATGCTAAAGGTAGTGATCTGGGAGATTTGGAAGGAGATGTAACAGTTGCTGGAGTTAATCCGGTTCACAGGAGTTGTTCAGATGTTGATAATGATGAGGGTGAATGGACCATTGTAACTAGAAGAAGAAGACCAAATAATGCTAAAATTGGGAACATAACACAAACAGCTAATGCTAAGCCAGTTGTACCACCTAAAGCTATTTGGAGAGAGGTGTCTAAGGTGCAGGAAAGCGTTGAACAAGGCGGGCATGTTCAGCCTTCCCAGGATAAGGGAAAGTCAGTGGTAAATTCTATTGGTATGGGGCCTTTCCAGGAAAAGCAGGTTGTTCAAAATATGGATATTCCTTCTCAGGAGCTGTGTACTAATGTTGTGAATTCTGGTGGAAGGAGTCATTCTTATGCTTTGAGAATGGTGGGAAGAAGGAATTGGAAAGATAAGAGCAAGGTGATGTCCCCGTCTCAGAAGTTAGTTCCTAAACTTCTCAAATTTTTTGATAGTAAGAGTGGGGCACTGAAACCGAAATTAAAGCAGGGAAGAAATTCTATTGTTACAAAGGAAATTGCCCAAATTGGATCTATTTTGAGAATGCCACGTATGAGGATGAAGGCTAGAGATGCTGAATTGTCAGCTTCTACTTTTCAACACTTAATTAGTGTAAGTGATGAGCTGGGTTGTTTAACAGATAAGGAGAAAGCTATGGGGGTTCAAAATTCTCAACATTCTGTGGAGATTGGTGAATAGATGAATAGTTATGGGATGGTTATGGGTGATGTGGATGCTCATATGAATGATGATGTTAATAATTGCGACGGGGATGCTTCTTCTTTGGTGAATTATGTTTAACATCATATGTTGGAATTGTAGGGGTGCTCGTAAGAAGGAGACGGGTAATTACTTACGGCACCTAATAAGGGAACATAATGTTAGTTTTATTGGTTTATTGGAGATAAAGATGGAGTCCTTTGACAGAAAAGATGTGGACAAGTTGGCAGGATGTGACTGGGAATTTGTTTTTCAACCTTCCATTGGTAATGCAAGTGGCATCCTAGTGATATGGAAGAGTATTGATCTTTCTTTTATTGTTTCTTTTCACGCTAATCAGTATATCATGGGGAGGTTAAAGATTACTGATAGGACTGATTGGGAAGTAGCAGTGGTTTATGCTAATAAGGATAGGCACACCAGGAGGACTGTTTGGGATGATATTTCCAAATACCATACAATGGGGGTTCCATTGTTGATTGGTGGAGACTTCAATTGCATTATGGCACAGGCAGAGAAGAAGGGGGGTAAAGCTTTTCATTTTTCCCCAGCTGCAGGTGATATGGCTGATTTCATGTTGACTAATGACCTTGTTGATCCTGGATTCAATGGTCCTAGTTTTACATGGACTAACAACAAGGATGCTAGGAGTAGTATTTTTTCCAGGTTGGATCGTTTTTTGGTGAGTTCTTCTATTCTTGATGTATTCCAGGGATTGAAGGTTAAGCATCTTACCAGACTTGCTTCAGATCACTGCCCTATTCTTTGTTGTTTGATGGAAGATGTGAAGAAGGCTAGCTACCATTGGATTAAATTTGAAGATGTGTGGGCTAGCTAACCTTTTGCTTGGCATTTAGTGGGGGAGAAGTGGAAGGTGGAAGGTCTGGGCAGTGAGTCCTTTAAGCTTCAAAGGAAATGTCAAAGGTCTTTGAAGGCTTTGTTCTTTTGGAGTAAGAACAAGCTTAAGAGCCTTAATCAATTAAAAGAAGATCTTGATAAAGAGATTAAAATTTTACAGGAGATTGAATGTGGGCCGAGTGGTCTTTCAGAGGTGCAGGAAGAAGCCTTGAGGTATAAGGTTAAATTGTTGAATAATACTCTTACTCGTATTATGACTTGGTGGAGACAAAGAGCAAAGGTGCTGTGAATGGAGCAGGGGGATGGGAATACTCATTTCTTCCATTCAATGGCATCGGCTAGGAGGAGATCTAAGAGCATTGATTCCATTAAGCAAGATGACGGGTCACTGGTAACAGATCAAGATGATGTTTCTATGGTGTTCTATAAGTTTTTTCAGCTTAAATGGCAGGGGCAGTAAATTATGGAGGACAGATGGCCTTCTCTTGAGCTTCATAGGAATTGTGTGGCAGAATTAAAAGACTTCTTGGAAGGAGATGTTACTGAGGAAGAAATATGGTCAGTTATTTTGTTCCTTGGGCCGGTACAAGGCGCCTGGGAGGGATGGAATTACTGCTTCATTTTTTTAATTTTTTTGGAGCATTGTGGGGGAGCAGGTTATGAAGGCATGTTTGGAGTTTTTCAATTATGGACGCATGGATCCAAGGTGGAAGGAGACAGTTGTTGTTCTTTTACCAAAGGTTGCTAATCCTGATCAACCGTCCAAATTCAGACCGATAAGCTTGTGCCAAACGATTTACAAAGTTGTTGCAAAGGTAATTGTTAATAGATTGAAAGGCATTTTGCCAGATTTGATTTCTGAGGAACAGGCGGCCTTTGTTCAAGAGAGATCAATTTCAGACCATTGCATGTTGGGGCAAGAAATGATGATAAGTTTAAGACTTCTAAATCAGCTAAGGGGATGTTGGCATTGAAAGTGGACATGGAGCAAGCATATGACAAGATGAGTTGGAGGACTTTGGAGCTTGTTTTGATTCGTATGGGGTTCCCTTGTAGATTCAGGAATTGGGTTCTGAGCTGTGTTCAAAGCCCAATTTTTTCTACATTGGTGAATGGACAGCTAACGGATGGAATTGTGGCAAATTGTGGATTTTTCCAAGGATGCCCGCTGTCTCCATATTTGTTCATCTTATGCTCGGAGCTTCTTTCTGCCCACTTCCATCAAAATTTCAAGGAGCTTAGAGTGCCAATCAGTGTGGGTGGACCTCTGGTCTCCCACATGCTCTATGCTGACGATATTTTGTTTTTTGCTGGTGCTAATATACCAAATGTGAAGAAGATTACTTCAATTTTAGAGTCTTATTGCTCTTGGACTGCTCAAAGGGTGAATAGAAGTAAATCTTGCATTTTGTTCAGCAAATTCACCTCCTCTTCTACCAAGTCTCGCCTTGCAAAAAATACTGGATGTTGGAAGGTGGAAGAGATGGAATATTTAGGCATTAGATTGGCATTGAGAAGACTCTTGAGGAAAGACTTTGCTCCCTTGTTGTAGCAAGCCTCGGCCAAGACATTAGCATGGAAGACAAGACATTTATCCATGGCTGGGAGAGTCACCTTAATAAATTCAGTTCTTCTTCCTTCTTCTGTTTATTTGGTGACACACTCACTTGTTCCAAAGTTTGTTCTAAATGATGTGGAGAGAATTTGTAGAAACTTCCTATGGGATGCTGATGCTAATCACAAAGGTATTCATTATGCCTCTTGGGTAAGTGTTTCAAGACCAAGGAGGTTAGGGGGACTTGGCTTTCATGCAAATGTTAATTGGATGGGTCCCCTTAGAGCTCGGGTGGCGTGGGACTATATCAGTAAGCCTAATTCTATGTTTCAGAGGTGTATGGAACGGAAGTATGGTAATTGGCCTTCGGCTTATGAGTTTGTTCGTGGAGATTCAGCTGTATGGAAATTAATCTGTCATGGGGCCATCAGTTTGAGCTGTTGTGTGAGATGGCAAGTGTGCAATGGGGATAAAATTGACATTTTGAATCACATTTGGATATGGGATAGAGCTCTGTCGTCTTGGCCAACTTTCTGTGACATAGCTGTTGTTGAGGACCTTTCGGTTTTAGAACTCCTGACGTTAGACGGTGTTTGGAATAAGCAAAAGCTGAGACTCTTGTTTGGTGAGAGTCTCGTTCAGAGAATTCTGGAGATAAAAATTTGTAACAATTTTGGAGAGGATACTTTGGAGCTAATTAAGTATCCTATTGGCTCTACGGTTTCTGCTTTAGTTTATAACAGCAGATTTCAAGAGGAGGATGATCCGAGCTGGGCTATTCAGAAATATGGGTTAAGGCCGAAGGAAAAGTTGTTCTGGTGGAGGATTTATAGGAATATTATTCCTACCAACTGTTGGCTGCATGATAGGGGTTTTGTGGTGAATGTCCAATGCCCGGTTGGATGTTGTATGGATGAAGATTTAAACCATGTTACAACTAGATGTAAGTAGCTCTTAGATATTCTGGACATGTTGAATGGCTGGGGATTTTATATCCCATGGTTTACTGATTTGCATGAGCTGCAGGTGGCATTAAAGGAGGATGCTAATGTAAGAAATATTGGGTTACATCTGTATTGTGTTTCTGTTTATCATAGCTGGCTAAACAGGAATGCTATTAAGCATGGGAAGGATAGATCATCACCTGTTTTCTTTGCAGCTAGTGTGTTGGAACATATCAATCAAGGTAGTCTTTCTTTCAACCTGGAGCAACGGGATACTTCTCAATCCTTTGGATTGTGTTCACCCTTTTCTTGGTGTCCCCCCCTTACAGGCTGGTTGAAGATTAATGTGGATGGTGCTTTACTCAGATCCAATGCAGGGGGAGTAGGTGTGGTGATTCGAGATAGTAATGGCAAGTTGTTAACTGCAGCCGGCTGGAATTTTTTTCATTGGGATTCAACAAAGGTTGAGATAATTGCTATTCAGCTCATTGGAAAGCTTTTTAAAGATTGGATGAGTGATTTCCATGGAATTATAGTAGAGGGTGATAATGCTACTGTAATTAAGTTTATGCAGGATTTCAAGTATAAGGAAAGATGGAGACTGCAATTGGCAGAATGGGATAAATGGGGCTGGTTGGTGTTATTTCAAAAGGTGATCTTTGTGCATACATACAGAAGGTTCAATAGGGCTACACATTACTGTACTCAAAGAGCACTTGATAGTTCTTTCATATGGGATGTTGGGGATTGTAATAATGGGATTCCTCAAGAATTTTTTTTATATTCTTGAGGATGATGGGACTAGCTTTTCTTCTTTTGTTTAAGGGGTTTTTTCACCCCTAGTTAGTTACTTTTTTGTAATAGCTTTTTTGAGGAATGCAAATGCAGAAATTAGGCTCTATGAATTTGGATGTATGTATAACATGCCATTTATGGGTAGATATAGAAAGATCTCTGTAAATGCAGTATCCTAAAGTCAATTTTAGTCTATGAAGGAATATATCTACATGCCTACTTTTGGCAGTGTCGGATGTACTATATGAACCATAGCAAAATGCATGAAGAATGTGGCAAATGCAAGTTCCTACGAGCTGCTTTAAGAAACCTAATATACACTTAATATGTCATATACAGGAATGATGTAAGGAAGCTACAGCAGATAGCAACATCTACTAGCAAAGGCAAGAGATTAGTTAGTGCACTACAATTCACTCGTAGAGAACAACAAGTAGTGTATGAAAGTCTACCTGTATGAAGTAACGAGCAACTGTGTTCAGAAGCTGTTACGCTATGCTATCGGATCCGCAATATTCATGCAAATGGACAGAAGACATTTATTAATATTCTAAGAATACCCCTGCATATGCACCTTAATTTGTAGGCACATAGGTACACTAAAGGGGTAATACAACCAATCACCCGCATGGGCCCCAGCAAGCGTGTTATTGGTATACACATGACATCTAGGGATGCTACACTGGTCAATAAATTTGAACCCGATCTTCCTAAGTAATAGGAGTCGATAAGGTTCAACAAACAACTATAAAATGCACCCCAAAAACCCACATGGACCCCAGCGAGCGTGTTATTGGTTCACACATAATGTTTAGGGATGTTGTACGGGTCAATAAGTGAGTTCATGTTCAAACCTGATCCTCTTATACAGATCAGTAGGAGTCAACAGGGTTAAAACCTTCAAATAAATACACGGTTGTGGGGACCAGTGTATTTGTTTTAATACATTCATATTAGGCCTTCAAGGCCTATAATCAAGAGAATTCACTAAATAAAGGCATAAAGCCTACAAAACCTGATCCTCAATCAACAGCCTGGTCAAGTTTACATGGTTCAATCAATAAAAGATAAATGACCCCAAACACCCCGATGATGGTTGTATTAAACAAAAATCTCAACCGGATTGGTACCCTTGGACGAAGCAACCCATGGCTGTTGATAAGGATTCTTCTGTTAGGTTGGATTGACTACCTCCTCTGACTAAGTAGACAAAGGACCATGATGGCCCAGGATGACAAAACTCTGGGATCTTGATTGGGTCTATCATCCATTCCCCCATAATCCACTTTAAGTGCAAGATGGTGCAATTTCTAGTTTAAATGTCAATCTTCCAACCTTCAAACTTCCAATACCCAATCTCCAATATTGAACTTGTTTTGCTACTATATGCCAGATAACACGTATTTTCTACGTATTTGATTGATGACTAGCCTTAATCAAAAGTTCTCTCTCACGATCGAGAGGGGTAATTAACTATAGGGGCTTGCGCCTATAGGAAACCAGATCTCAGATCATACATTCCTTCCAAAATTTACCCCCTAACTTAATCCGTTAAAACTCTCTCGCCGAAGAAAAAGCAATTCAGTGCAAGTGGAGGTCCAGGCTGAATTTTCGGAGCCCACAATATAATATGTCAGCAAAGCATTATATTGATTCATTAAACACTGTGTCCATCTCAGTAGGCACTGTAGAGTTAGAAATTCTTCAACACTATGGAGTTAGTTCATATTATGTGCGTCAAGGCGCAAGTGTCTAAAGAGTCATGGTGCTAGAGTTCATTTTCTATGTTTTTTTATAAATAGTCTGCTTGTAATGTTAGTAAGGGAGTTCAGTTACTTAGTTTATTTCAATCTTCATAATACTTCTCTATAATTTTATTAGGTGTGACAACTAAAGAAATTCTAGGAGCACTAGACCGACATCATAAGAGTGTTTGGTTGTTGTTTGTGGAAATAATTATTTATGTTTAATGAGTTTATAGGAGATCATTGAACAAATCTTATGATATATTTTCTTCTATACTCTTTTTTTTCTATTGTGTAATTAATGAAAATATGTTTACTTCACTTATTCTTCATATTTAGCTTAATTCTCTAGTTTTGGATTTTTGGTGTAAATAAAGTATGGAGTACTAATGAATTCTCTTCATCAATAATTTAATAATATTTTTATTATGATAGGGATTTATTAATTCACATAGTGGCCATATATGCAATTAATATCAAGTGTAATGTGGATCCTTTGAATAAGAAAGTAGGCACAACTAGATATTTCTGATTCGTATGACGTAAGCATAGACATAGTGCTTGAGTATACAAAATTTTTAGAGATGAATTATTATGAGGGGGTTTTAGTACTTACTCTTCTAAGAGTTTTATAAGGTGGAATTATGGAATTTTAGAGTGCTAATGGTGTTGGAAGGTTTAATCTTTCCTTTGTCTCTTCACGCTCGACTAATTGGTCAGCGTTGCACATGCTCTGAATAGTATCAATATAAAATAGAATCATTTGGAGGTATATTATATTAATATTCCATCAATCCAAAAAAATTTACTCGATAGTATTTTATTTAATTTTTTATATTTTAAATTAAGTGATTAAATCTTCACCAAAAATATAATTTTTTTTAGTAGGTTAACTATTGTAATGTATTAGGCAATACTATTATTTACAAGTAAAAATTCTTCCTCTTGGGATCAATATTCTACTCTATCACTATATTACTTGATTTGTAATTTGTACTTTAGTATTTTAAATGGGATTTTTATAAATGTTATTATAAAGAAAATCTAAGTATTATTTAGGGATTGATAAAGCCCTAAATCATTTTCACAATTCTTTAGGTTATACCATCACCCCATCAAGATTTTGGTACTTTTGTCGATGAATAATTTATTTTGTTTAAAACTTTAGTAAATTTTTAAATGAATGGCATAATTAGTTCGTTTATATTCTTTTATTTTTTTATTTTATTTCACTAATTTCATAATTATGGTTTTATACTTAGAAGCTTTAAAAAGGAACAACTTCTAGATTTTAATTCAAATATTGAGAGAACTCTTTCTAAAACTAGAAGCACTAAATGATTTTGAAAATGGTTGACCATGTTTAAGAAATAGATCTTTCTAGACCTTTTCAAGATTTTGTAACCCTATGGTAGACGGAATTCACCATAACATAAATTGAAATTTAAATTAAAATCTGCAATAAATTTGATGGTAAGTAATTCTTATTTCGGGGAACTTCCATTGAAGATCATAACCTATATTTAATAAATTTCATATAGATTTATGTAATATTTATATATAATAATGTTAGTGAGGATGACATTAGATTTAGTTTGTTTTAATTTTTTCTAAGAGATGAGGAAAATTGGTGGTTAAAATCTTTACCCCCAGGCTCTATTACAATATGGAATGAGTTAGGCCAAAAATTTCTAAGAAAGTATTTCCCACTTCTAAGACTACTAAACCTAGAAATGATATTATTTATTTTATTCAGTTAGAAGGAGAATCTTTTTATGAGAGTTGGGAAATATTCAAGGAGATGCTTAGAAAATGCCCTTACCATACCTTACTTGGTTGGTTGATAATTTAAACTTTTGATAATGGATTGCTAGGATCCCTTTGAGCCATAATTGATGTTTCAACTGGAGGTTCTTTGATGTCAAATCCTTTTGAGGATGTTTTATTCCTAAGAGAATAGCATGAGTTTATGAAAATGATTCTTTATCCATTTTGACTGCTCAAGTTGCTGCTATTTCTATGAAATTGGATGCATTAAATGTTAATAATGATCTTAAGAGATACAACATCACTTTGCCAAGATATGTAGTGCCACAATGCTACCCTATGAAATTTGAATAAATACATCATAAAAAAATAGGAAGGAATCTTTGGAAAATATTATTCTCCAACTAGGAATGTAAATTAATATTTAATCTAATGATCTTTATAAAATTAAAATCAAATAGGGAAATTGGCTAGGTTGATTCATTATAAAATCTTTGTAGAACCACGTCATAATTTCCAACATAGAAGTTGGAAAGGGTTTTGAGACCATTATAAAGAGAAACACCAACCCAAAGATAAGGATGATATAGGGGAGCAAAAAGAAAACAATACCTCTTTTGAATATCTTGAACCTATTAATGAACTTGAAAAGATTTATAATAAAGTTGTTGAGAGACGACCCCCATATTTTTGAGAGGTTGATCAAAAGAAATCTTGACAAATAGTTCTCAAAGTTCTAAGAAGTGATTCAAAAATTAGCCATTAATTTTCCCTTCTTTGAAGCCTTAGAGCAAATGTCCACTTGTGCTAAATTCATGAAGAATGCTTTATATGAGAAAAGGAATATTTGTGATTATGAAACAGTGGAATTAACTGAAGAATATAGTGCCATTTCATAAAAGATAATTCCTAAAAAAACATAAGGATCATGGGAGTTTTATTATTCCTTTAACTATTAGAGATAAATTTTGTGGGAGAGCATTATGTGACTTATGATCTAGTATTTACCTCATGCCTCTATCAATATTTAAGAGGTTAGATATAAGAAAGATTCAACCTACTTTGTTACTCTTCAATTAGCTGATAGATCTTTTATTTATCCAAAAGGAGTATTAGAGGATGTTATGATCATGGTTGATATGTTCATTTTCCCTTATGATTTTATTGTTTTAGACATGAAAGAAGCTAGGGAAAAACCTCTCATTTTAGGAAGACCATTCTTAGCAATAGGCAATGTAGTGTTGATGTTCAAAAGGGATAATTAACTATAAGAGTTTACGACCAGGAGGTTAAAATTGATAAATTGAAATCAATAAAATCCCCTTAAGAAAGAATGAAGATTTATTCAGGGTGGATTTTGAGGACGTATTAGTAGAAGATCTTAAAAAGAAAATTATTGGAAGGAGAAGTTAATTATGGAGAAGATGATGAGAAAGAAAAAAATACATCTAATGGGCCCACTAAAATAAAATTAAGAAAAAAAAAGATGGAACAAAGGAAATTTTGAATTATTGGAAATTTCATTTTTAGATAATACTTTAAAACCATCTATTGAAGAGGCCCCAACTTTAGAACTTAAAGCTTTACCTTGTTACCTTAAGTATGTATATTTGGGAAAAATTTCTCATCTTCCCATAATCATTTATGCAAATCTAAAAAAACTTCAATATATTTAATTGATCAAGGTTTGAATTAGCTATAAAAAAGCTTATAGGTGGACTATTGCCAACATTATTGGAATAATCCCTCAATTTACATGCATAAAATCTTAATGGAAGAAGATTCTATATCTAAAACTAATCATCAAAGAAGACCTACCATGAAAGATGCTAGAAAAGATATTCCTAATTGGTCAAATGTTGGGATTATCTACCTAATTTCCAATAATTCATGGGTTTGATGCATTCATTGTGTTTCTAAGAAGGGAGGATTGACTGTTATATTAAACAAACATAAAGAATTACAAACAATTAGATCTATCACAAGATGGAGGATTTTTATTTACAATAGGAAACTAAATAAAACAATAAGAAAATATTATTTTCTTTCGTATTGTTTTTATTGATTAAATGCTTTATATGTTGGAATAGTATCCCATTTATTGATTTTTTTATTGATATTCTAATTATCATGAAATTCATATTGCATATGAGGATTAAGTTAACACTTCTTTCACCAATCCCTACAAAACCTTTTCTTATTGGAGAATGCTTTATGGTTTATGTAATGCTCTAGTTACTTTTCAAAGATGTGTAATGATTATCTTTTAGAAGTTAATTGAGCAGGATATTGAAATATTCAGGGATGATTTCTTTATATTTGGCACTACATTTAGTTCCTATTTAGAACACTTAATTAGTTTTTTAAAAAGATGTATTGAAACCAATTAAGTGCTAAATTAAGAGAAATATCAATTCATGGTAACTAAAGACATTCTATTATGGCTTAAGATATCTAGGAAAGGATTGGAATTGAACATTGAAATAATTCAAGTGTTTAAAAAAATTCCTCCACCCAATCATATTAAGGGGATTATAAGTTTCTTAGGGCATGCTAATTATTATGGAAAAGATGTTCCTTTTATAATTGATTATGCATGTTAAAAAGCTTTTAATAATCTAAAGTATGTTTTGACTGTTGCTCCTATTATTATTGCTCTTGATTCATCTTTTTCATTTGTAGTGATGTGTGATTCTAGTAAAGTTGTTGTTGGTGCATTTTTGGGGCAAACCTAAAATAAGAAAATCCATGTTATCTTTTATGTTAGCAAAAACTTTAAATTATGCGCAACCTAATTATACAACCACTAGAAACAAATTATTAGATGTTCTTTTTTTTTTTCTTTAAAAAAGTTTAGATATTATTTGATTGGGACAAAGGTTATTGTTTATAATGATCATGATGCCATCAAATATCTTATGATAAAGAAAGACACCTACCAAGACTTGTTAGGTGGATTTTGTTGTTACAAGAATTTGATGTAGAAATTGTTTATAGAAAGGGCATTGAAAATTAAATTGTCCATCATCTATGTAGGCTTGAATAACATACATTAGTTGTTGTTGAAATTAATGAAAATTTCTGCAATAAACAATTATTTGCTCTCTAGTTAAACAAATCTCCATGGTATACTGACATTATAAATTTCATTGTAAGTGGAATCTTCCTTATGAATTATCTGCCTCCCAAAAAAAGGAATTTTAAGTGTGATACCAAATATTACTATTGGGATGAATCCTATTTATTTAAATCTTGTAATGATCAAATCATAAGAAGTTATTTTCTAGATGAGGAAATAAATTCCATTATTAGTGAATGTCATGACTCAAACTATGAGGGACATTTCAAAATATTTACAAGTGCTTCTAAAATGCCATATTCATGGATGTGAAGGAATATGTAGAATGATGTGTTCAATGCCTAATGGTAGGAAATATAACTAAAAGAAATGAAATTCCCTTGAATTATGTTTTAAATATATATATATATATATATTTCATATTTGGTGATTAAATTTTGTTGGACCTTTTGTGCCATCGCATGGAAACCAATATATTCTTATTATTTTAAATTATGTTTCTAAATGGATTGAAGCTATGGAAACACCTAAATTGATGCTCAAATTGTGATTAATTTCTTAATGGAAAATATATTTTCTAGATTTCATATGCCAGTAGTTTTAATTAGTAATGGAGGAAGTTATTTTTTGTAATAAACGAATAAAAACTATCTTAAGATCTTTGGGATTTTCCATAGGATACCTCATGGTTATCATCCCTGAATTAGTGAGTAAGCTAAAATTAGCAATAGGGAAATCAAGAAGATATTAGTAAAAAAATTTCAATTTTAATAAGAAAGATTGAGGAATTAAATTGGATGATCCATTATGGGCCTACAAAATTACATTTAAAACTCTAATTGGTATGACTCCTTATAAATTAGTTTTTTGCAAATCTTTCCATCTTTTTGTGGAATTAGAACATAATGCATTTTTTTCAGTCAAATAATTGAATTCAAATTTTGGAAGTGCGAAAAAAAAATGCTAGAATTGTGTGAATTAAAAGAAATTATAAATGAGGCTTATGAAATAAGCAAAAAATTATATGAAAATACCTAAAAATGGTATGATAGAAAACTTCTTACGATAGAATTCTCTCATACTCAAAATGTTTTACTTTTTATTCTAAGCTTAAGATATTCCCTAGAAAATTAAAATATTTGAGTTTAGGGCAATTCTCTGTCATTAAAATATTTTTCTATGGGACTATGGAAATACAAGACAAGAAAAGCTTGCATATCTTTCAATTAAATGGCCACATATTGAAACTTTATTTTGGAGAACATATTGATCAATTACAATAATTAACTAAATTGGTTTATTCTAAAACGTAATAATCTATGTAGTCTAGCTGAAGCCTTAAAACTTAGTTCTTCTAGGAGGTAACCTATGTAGATGTTATTCAAGTACCCATTATGTTATAAATGTTATGTTGTTGTTTTTTTTTTTTGTTCAACCTTTAGTTTATGTGCTATTCTATCATTCTTATGAAATCATGTGTTAGTAGTGTTTATTTATGTGTTTTATTTACATATTAGCAAATTCACTTCATGTTTAAATTATTATTATCCTTGAATTATTTTTATATTCTATTTATTTAATTAACCTTTGTAGAAATGATAATTAAAAATTATGTAAAATTAGGATAATAATAAAATCTTAGATCCTAATTTGAATGAACTTTGTTTATACTTCATAGGTTTGAAAAACTATTACTTAACTCATTCAATCATTTGAGTTGTTATTCTAATTTTAATTTAAAAGCTATACTTTTATGAAATTATCTTTTAAAATTCTAAGTTGAATAATTAATATTTCAATTTATATATAAGTATATTAAAATTTTAAATCATAGTTAACCTGATGGTGGAATTAGTAATCTCATCAAGTACATACATTAAAATCATTAATATTATATGAAGGCATAAATTAAAAGCTGATATTTAAAATCATTAATTAGGAACTCCATAAAAGAAGAAGAACAATAAAATAACTCTCAAAGAAAATAAAAGGAAAAAAAAAAGAATCAAAAGAAAGAGATGAGCACATTAAAAAATTGGTATCAGTGAAAGATTAAGCATGGAAAAATATTCTTTCAGATAAACCAAAAAAGAATAAGATGGGAGAGCTAATACAAGGGATGGTGAACTAGTGAATGCGAAAGTTCTAGGAGGTTGTAAGACCTCACTGAACTATGCTTAGACACACGAAGAGGGGGGTTGTAATTGCACTTTTAATAATACTACAACAAATCCACTCTTTTTTGTTTTATTAAAGATAATAATTTTTTAACAAGCTAATCTAAATGAGTTACTAACACAAGACAAGTAACTTTAAAATTTGTTAAAAATTATTTTTTTTTTCATTTAGAGGGATAAAAAAAGAAAAAAAAAAGAATTTTTTGCTAACACAAATTAAACTATCTATATCTTACAACGAGAAATAAAATTCATGCAAGAAGTTTAACATGCATAAATAAAAAATGTAAAAAAGAAAAATATATCAAATAGAGCACACCAAAAAGTTTATAGTGGTTTGGTCAACCTTGACTTACGGCCACTCCCGGAGTCCTCCTGCCTTCTTATGCACTAACACTATAATGACTCTCCTTCTATATCCACAGCAGGGAGGAGAAGCTCTTATAAAAATCACTTCCACCAAACCCGGTGTGATAGTGAATCAAAAGCAATATCACCCTCCTAGTTATGGCAGTGAACCTTAAATCTTATTCACCCTCTTGTTGAAGGGAGAAAACCCAAGAAATCTTTCATACCATCTTGTTGATGGTAAATAACCTTCAATCCTTTTAACCCTCCAAGTGAAGACAGAGAACCATAGACCTAGACTTTAAATCTTCTCTCCCATGAGCAACTCCAAGAAGTCACAAAGGCCATAGGAGGAAGTAAGGTGCAAGCTTTCCTTTAGCAACCTTATGAACTTCCCTCACACTCATTCTCCCTCAAGCACAACCTCACCTTCTCCCTCTCTAAGAACAAAGTACTCTAAAAATTCCTCCCATAGAGGTCATAACTATTTATACAGTATGATATGTGTTCATGTAATATGATTAGTTCCAAATAGATATTCATCATGTTTGATGGAACAATCACTTTAAAATATATATATATTTTTTGAATGCTTATCGTACAATATGATTGTAAGTTTGTACGATACGATTAGTTAAATTTCTCTTTATTCATATAGGATAATTATTGGGATGATTGGAAATCATCTTTCTCGATTGTCTGTTATGATTTACATAATAAAGTATGTTTAGTTCAAACTTCAACAGTTAATATAGTAGGATTGACATCATACTATATAGTTAGTTCAAAAAATAATGTTTTCATCCTATCTGATATTCGGGATGATCGAATTTCGTCTCTGTCAATCATACAATATGATATTTATCATATAATATGATTTTTCAAATTTATTAAACCTTACTTAAATAAACTAATCAAGGGAGAAATTTAAGTGACTTCTTAAATATCATATATTATGATTAAGATTATATGGTATAATTAGTTCAAAATTTGAATTTAAAAACACTTAATGAAATTATCTAATTCCTAGGGTTTCCTGATGGAAATTAATCATAAAGTATGATCTACATTGTAAAGTATGATTAGTTCATTAGAATTGTTGACATAATTAGATGTTAACCTTATATTTTCATACAATTATTTGTACAATACAATTGTAATTGTATAATAAGATTAGTTAAAAAATTCTAAGTTTAATTTTCCTCTTTCCCCTATTAGTGCATTGTCTCCAATTTATCATACACCCTTACATGGCCAGACTCAAGAAATATAAAATAAATGAAAATGAAAAATACACTCTTTTTGAAAGAGATCATATTCTACCCAAACATAAATCTTGATCAATCTTGAGAAGTATATGATGTAAATGAAATGTTAGTACACATATAAAAGATAATATCAAATATATATGCTAAACAAATAAAATTTCAATCAATAATATTTGTTTTCATCAAAATCAAAAGGTAGAGATCCTAGATTACTATAATCTCCCCCTTTTAATGCTAGCAATTAAGTTTGGTTAGAAAAGTAAGTTATGTTCTTTTTTTGTTTATCTCCCCCTCACTAGGGGATAGATTTAAAAAATAGGGGTAAACTTATTTTTAATTTCAATTTTTTTTTTAACTTAAAAAAATACAAAAGTGAAAGAAAAAAAAAACAAACTGAAAAAAGAAAAATGCACAAGATTAACTTTTGGATAAAGATGATGCATACATACAAACACCCAACAACTATGCTCCAATTTCACATCACCACAATGGAGGATAAAGAATAAACAAAAAAGCTATAAAGAGTGAAAAATCTCATCACACAAAACCTAAAAGTAGGAAGGCCCCTGACCAGGTGGTGGTAGTGGCAGCTGAAATTATTTATGATTGGAAGAGAATTGTTTCCCAATCCACTCCTCATTCACCTCTTGTTGTTATTACTGCTTCTAAATATGAGTATCTAGGTGGGATTCTAATTAATCAAATAATTGTACACCTCCTCATAAGGTTAAGACTTGTATGCATGTATAGGTTGTGGCTCTGGTGGTGGTGCAGGTTCTGGTACAGGTGCATGACGAGCTCCCCCTTCATCATCAATATTACAAATATGAACCATGCATAACTTTGATTAATGATTGAAACTCCTTTTGATGAAGCCCAACTTGTCATGGACTATAATTACAAACTTTTTGATATTGGACTTCCTCATAATAAGAGGAAAAAAAATGTGGCCTTAAGATACTTAGTTGCATCTATTTTAGAGAAAAAGTACAACCTAAACCATCCCAATCTACCCACTAAACTTCCTATTTTCTTTACTGATCCTTCTTTTTGAGCACTTTTTTGTTGTGATCAAAGTTCTGGGGGAGAAGATTCAGAGGGAGAAGAAGGATTGGACCGGATCAAATTTTCTATCAGGAATTGGTCCAACATTTTTGTAAACTGAAAACTCATTTTTATTAATGCTTTGATTAAATTGAGAATCACCTAAACTAGCAGGATGCTAGAAACAATGAGGACATGGGTTGGATCTGAGGGAAATTTGACTTGGTCAACACTAATGTAGCTATGATCAGTAGTTACTTTATAATGTTCAACCCTCCACCACCTCCATATCAAGGCTCCTCGGGATATTAGTTGTACTTCTATATTGTACCTACTAATGAGACTTTTGTACTAGTTCTTGATATGTTTTGTTGGTAAATGATTTCATGTGTTCTTATTATGAATTTAGTTTCCAGTTAGATGGTTATTATTTGTAGGTGTTTCAATTGATAAATGAAATGATGAAATATTGTTTTTTTTTTTGTGCTTTGAAATTTCTCTTCTTAAAATCTTTTTTTTTGGAGATAAATCATATGTGGTTTATCTCTAGAATAGAATTTTGAATTATTTTTTCTCTACAAATTAATTTCCTTAAAAAATTTAATCATTCAAATTTTAATTTAAAATTATTACTAGGTATAGATTAGGAGATCAATTTCATGTTGTTATAGACAATTATTACATAGCTATAATTGTTACAAAATAGATGTCTTATTTTTTTATTTTTTTAATGTGTTTATTGTTGTTTTTTATTTGAATTTGAATTAGATTTATAGATATTAAATAGACTAAAAAAGTAAAAAATGGATACACCAAGAATGAAAAATTTTGAAATTATGCACAACATTCGTCAAAGTGAAAAGAGGCACAAAATTACCTCATATAGAAAAGATGCATAAAGTGTGCCACAAAAAATTGAAAAGATATGCAATGTTGCCAATTGAAAAATTCATATTGTTTTTTCCTTTATCATTTTATCTCTAATACAAATTCATATAATAGATAATCATCTTCACTATTGAATTAAAAACAAATTAATTTTTATTTTATAATTTTTGTAATAATTATTTTTATTTATTTTGTCTATAATGAATATTGAACCTGGTTAACTTTTCTTATCTTAGTTGTTCTTTGATTTAAAATTTGAAATTTTCTTTTTAGCATTAGGAATTTAATGTTATATTTATAATTAGTTTAAAATATTCTTCTTCATCAACTACTTTAATTTATCCATAGAAACTTTTCATTTCAAGATGCACTTCCCTTTTTGTTGTTATCAAAAGGGGTGAGTTATTAGTTATTGTTTATTATTTTGATTGGTTGATGCTTTGGTTCATTAATTATTGTTTGGAGTTTTATTTGTTTGATGCAAGATGTTTGATGTATGTATGTGATGTTTGTATGTGTTTGATGTATGTATGTATGTATGTTTGTTAGTGTTGTTTTTGTTGTGTGTTTATTTGTTAGTGTTGTTGTTTTTTATTTAAGTTTTATAGTTTTTATTTAGGATTATCTTTCATTAGAACCTCTTGTTTTAAATTGGTCATTCGTTTAGGGGGAGCTTAGGAGAAAATTGCTTTAAAATGTTATCTTAAACAATAATTAGTTTTGTCATCATCAAAAATGGGGAGATTGTAGCGTCATAGTTTTCAAACCTATGCTTTTATATCATGTGTTTTTGATGATTCCAAAATATTATTGTAGTGACTATTATTTCTCCTAACACATTGAATTTTTTTTTTTTTGTTTATGTGTATTAATGTTTCACGGAAATCATGCTCCAAACTGCCAAAGACTTTAAGACATATTAGATTAGATTTTCTGGTAATTAAAGTCTATACTTTTTCTATTTTTCTTGAGTTTGAGAAAGTGTGATTATAATTAGGTAATCGTGCACACACACACTAGGGAAGTGGGTCAAAACTTGTATTTCTAAAACTAATTATGTTGTACGATTTTGAATTGTACTGGATGATTTGACCTGAGTGTTCCTCCAAAAAGAAGTTAATCAAATTGTGCCTTAAAATTTTCTTTTGTACTATTCATACTATATAAAGTTGAATTTGTACAGATAATATCTAGAGTATGAAATTGATACATAACAGTTCATCCCTAACAAACTCATCATTTTCTAAATTGATTGTATTGTAAAAGTTAGTTTCATACAAATGACATCCAGAGTGAAATGAGTGTGTACAAGTTCATCCCATATAAATAGGTAAATTTTTTGAATTGTTCGTACTATACAAAATTAGTTTCGTACAGATGACGTTTAGAGAATGAAATGGGATTGTCTAGGTTTCTACTATACAATGAAAGATTTGATTTAACTTTTTTGTAATGTACGATGTAGGGTTCATACAGATGATGACCAGAGTATGAAATGGGTTTATATATTATCATACCGGATGAACTGTTCATTTTTAAATTGGTTGTACAGTATAATATCAATTTGTACATTCAACTACCATAGTACAAAATCAATTCATACATGATCATTCAATTTTTTTTTGAATTGTTCATACGTATAAAGTTCGATTGTATTATAAGATCCAAGTACATTCAACTTGAATTTTTCAATTTTTTGGATGGTTTTTCTTCTCCTTTTTATATAATGGTACTAAAAATTGACTATCCATTACTATTATGCAAATTTTCTCTAGAGAGTGAAAGTGAGGGTGTTTAAGGTGAGTGTTTTGCTGTGAGGATTGAGAGATCTTGTAAGTCAAATTTGTGAAGGGTTCAAAAGGTTGCCCAAAGGTGAGAATATTTTTGTAGTTTCTTCAAATCTCTACCATACTTATTTGAAGACTCTTAAGAGAAGATCTTTGGATAAGACATCGGTACTCT
>NW_021449536.1:0-327 GCF_001605985.2 Dendrobium catenatum
CAGTTAGCACGCGATAGGGGAAATCACCAGACTGTTTGACAGTCTGCAGGGACAAGTTATTCTGTGGACAGTCCGAACGCCATCCAGATATTAATAAAAATGTATCACATCATCTCAAAAGTGTACTGAGCACGATATCGAGTGCCGGTACCGCTCGGTACCAAGCGATACTGAACGGTTCTCCCATCCTGTATCCGCAAAGAATAATCTCTCCTGCATAAGAGAGGGGAGATCGCTAGACTCTTTGGCATAGTCCTCGGGTTTTACGAGCGATCTACGTGCGATCACACTCGCAATCGGGGATCTGGTCGGCCAATGTGGATGGCT
>NW_021449537.1:0-517 GCF_001605985.2 Dendrobium catenatum
CATCAGGTCCAACAGCTTTTCCACCCTTCATTTTCTAAATCAATAATTATAAGCAAATAAGATCGGGATTAATTCTTTTCTAATCCTAAACAAATACTATAAAGCAAAGAAAATATGATATACGATAATAATCTAGATAAGTTTAAACTAAAGGTTAATTCCTACAGAAATGATCCTAATATGAATTTAAATTCAAATACAAGTTTATCCAAACAAGTTTGAAAATCCAAATTTGTCCTTGCCTTGCTGTACTATGCAATTTTATCGAACATTCCAGCTTATGAAGCATTGATTTCCCAACATTTAATTGACCATTTAATCATGTCAATGGACTCCTAATAATATAGTCTTCAATCTCGACATTGTGATATAATAATTACCAGAATTGATATTTTTTTAAAAAAAAAAATCAGACCTAAAATTTCAACAAATATGATATCTTTGATATTTTTTTTCACAATCTGAACCTCAAGTCGTGAATCGTGATCAAGACTATCTAATTGATGACCTATTAGAT
>NW_021449538.1:0-380 GCF_001605985.2 Dendrobium catenatum
TATGTGAGCTAACGGTAACCATGACCGGATATTCTACAATTCTATGAATTGTTGAGGTTGTTAATTCATTAACCTACAAGTTTTGAAATCAATCACATGGAATACTACATCATTTTCATGCCTTGGTTAAAAAAAAAATTGGTTTGCTATTGGTCTTTTTTTGTTTCCTCCTCCTTTTTGATATTTAAAAAGGGGGAGAAGTTTATGATGTTTTACACTTGTCAATCCCGAAATTTTACTACTAACTGTCTTCGTAGTGTTTTTCCATCATCAAAAAGGGGGAGATTGTTGCAAATCTATTTTCATGACTTATGTTTTGATTATTAACAAACAATATTGATTCTGTTAGACTGCCTGTTACTTCTAACTTTTCAGGAATC
>NW_021449539.1:0-316 GCF_001605985.2 Dendrobium catenatum
TTTGTTATATTATTCTATCAAATATGTTTTTTGGAATAAAGTTTTGAACATATCTCTTTCTCATTTCATTTTTTCTTGAGTTATATCTTTGCTTTCAAAAGAAGGTTTGCCCTGAAAGATGTTCGAGCTAAGGTTAACAGGATTAGTTGTTCTATAATTTTTCATATTTTGATGATGTTAATTCATTTTTTACTAATTTTTAATCTAATCACAAGGGAAACTTATGATTGTCTAGTATTGGTTGAAAACAAAAACTTGATTTTTTTTTTCTTTTTTATTTTTTTATCATCTTTTTATTATATTTTTACTTATTTTT
>NW_021449540.1:0-287 GCF_001605985.2 Dendrobium catenatum
CGGACTTGTTGATGACAGAATCCTCTTAGTTCAGCCTAAGGCTTTTCATGAACTTTTGGACGGTTTTCTTCGGTCCTTTGCTTTATGCTTTGACGGACTTGTTGAAGAAAGATTCCTTCGATCCTCGCTTTGTGCTTTACGGATTTGTTGAAGGATTTACAGGTTTTGGATTCAGTTGATATTACCAAACGTAGGTAGTATCTTGATCCTTAACCACTTGAGAAGACTTTAATCTGAGTCACTTGAGTTTGTCAGATCGGGAGAGCTGGGATTTGACAGCTCTTTGT
>NW_021449541.1:0-310 GCF_001605985.2 Dendrobium catenatum
GCCGCAAACCAACCTCCACAATCAAGCCCCAACCAGCCGAATCTCCTGCCCTAGCCAAAAGCCTCACCCCTTCCATTCGACCTCACTCTTCTACCCTCACATTTGTTCAACTGATAGAACCTCCCATCTCTGTCGCAACTCCATTGGCCGAATCCCACATCTAGCTGAATCAAACTGCCCTGTACCCACAGATCTCCTCCAACCGAGTTCATCCTCCAAACTGAGAGCTCTCCAACTCCTCATAGCAGAATCCAACATACAGCCGAGCCCTTTTCTACAAGTTGTCGAACCTCACAACCCTAGCCAGCTT
>NW_021449542.1:0-265 GCF_001605985.2 Dendrobium catenatum
GTGCTTAATAGCCGATAATCTTGATCAGTTAGATCAATAAGATGTATGTAACTTAACTTATAATGAATCGTTAGAAGTTTCTGAAAGGATTCATGATGCATATAGGAAGCTTAAGAAAATGCATGCTACCAAAATTTAGAATTACAAGAATTGCAAAAAGAATACAAAATCCTTAGGAAAGAGATAACAATCACATGAGCTTATTTGATGAATTTGATGACTTGAATAAGAAGAATGAAATTTTAAAATCATCATATACTCAATT
>NW_021449543.1:0-301 GCF_001605985.2 Dendrobium catenatum
TTAGGGAGTGGACATAGGTCTTGTTGGACCAATAGGTCTTGTTGGACCAAACCACTATAAATTACTATATTCTTTTTACATTTCCTCATTTTTATTTTCCTGTAATTTTTTTTTTGTGGTTAAAATTTTTCTTTGTATAAAAATTTTATAAAATGACAACCACTTTTTATAAAAATTTTAAGAATATATTTATATAATCATATTTTCATTTTAAATAGACAACCACTTTTATTATAAATTTAATTTTCTGAACAAAAAGACATTTCACATTTGTCCATGTTTGCTAGATTATTTGTTTAAA
>NW_021449544.1:0-214 GCF_001605985.2 Dendrobium catenatum
AAAAAAATTAGAAAAATAATTCGTCCAACATTGTTGAATATCTTCTAAAAAAAATATTTTTTTATCTTCATCTTTAATACACTTCACTTGAAATAAATCTTTACTACTCCTATCTCTTACTTTAGCTAACTTATAAATATATCTTTCTCTTTTCTTAATATCTAATTTATTATATAAATCACTAAAAGCTAAGGTCTTTACATCATATATTACT
>NW_021449545.1:0-879 GCF_001605985.2 Dendrobium catenatum
GTTTTTGCTCTTGTGTGTACTAACATTTCAAGAAAATTGAACTCCAAACTATGAAGCCTTCAAATCGAATTCAGCATACAATCCTTTGCAAATTGAAGCTTTAAATTGTTTTTTGAATTGAGAGGGGGTGATTATAATTGAGTGAATAAACACACACACACACACACTTAAGGAGATCTTACAAAATTTGTACTGATCGTATGGGACAAACCTAGTTCGTACGGGACGATCAGGTCAGTTATCTCCTCGTAGGAGCAATGGAACGAACAGGAGTTGATGAAATTTTTCTAAGTCCTGATCATCCAGGACAAAATTATTTTCATCCCAGGATGAGTTGAGCTCTGTAAAAATTTCATTTAGAAGAAATCTATAATCATGCCAGGATGACTTGGGCTCTGTAAAAATTTCATCCAGATGAAATCCAAATCATCCCAGAACAAATTCTTCTTTGTAAAAATTTTGTTCAGACGAAATTCATTATCGTGCCCGGACGAGTTGCTCTCTGTAAAAATTTCATCCGGACAAAGTCCTGTTTGTCCCAGGATGATGTGAACCGACTTACCACAGTTGGTTATGTCCTGCAGTTATTAGGGAACCGACCTATGGTATAATTGATCGTACCGGACAAACCTAGTTCGTACAGGACGATGATCGTGTACGAACTTAGTTCGTACCAATATACATTAGGATCGTTTCCAACACTTTAAGTAAAATCGTCTAGGATGATCCATGATCGTACGGGATGATTCATTTTGTGTTGACTTGAAAAATTTACAGTTTTGGACGATTTTTTTTATCTCTCCTATATATAGTCCAATTTAGACTGCCACCCAATCTTTTTTCCATTTGATCTTCTTGCCTATTGAAAGAAGAGTCAAG
>NW_021449546.1:0-307 GCF_001605985.2 Dendrobium catenatum
GGAGAAGATGCGTATGGGTGGATTTACAAGGTGGAGCGATACTTCGCTGCCAATGGGCTAACGGAGGAGGAGAAGCTGATTGCAGCTGGATTATGCTTGGAAGGGAAAGCCCTGTCGTGGTTTCAGTGGAGAGACCATAGGAGGCTGATCAGGAACTGGAGGGAATTTAAAGATTGCATAATAGAGTGCTTCTAAACCGATCGGGGAGGAGACTTCTATGAGCAGTTCTTTGCTCTGACACAGGAGGGATCATTAGCAGATTTCTGGGAGCAGTTTGAGCACCTAGCTAGCAGGGTGGAGCAACTCT
>NW_021449547.1:0-302 GCF_001605985.2 Dendrobium catenatum
GTAGTGGCGGAGCCAGGATTTTTTATCGGCGGGGGCGGCACAAAATTTTGACTTTAAAAATAATCTCAAACTTTTTCATTTTAGCTTGAAATTGACATTATGATTTTAATTTATTATTATTATTTTTAGTTATAAGAAGATAATTTCTATGATAATGAAAAATAAATTTATTGTCATGCTCATCTAAATTAATTTCAACACAAATTTATTTAAATTATATATTATTGTACTAATATATTTCAAGCACTTTTTAATCATATATTTTCATATCTAATTTAAATAAAAATGCAACTAAAAAACAT
>NW_021449548.1:0-314 GCF_001605985.2 Dendrobium catenatum
AGTGATCCTTCAATCTAGCATTTGAAACTCCCTTAGGCCGACATTTCTTTGGATCTTTAATATTTTCATTACCAGCTCCAGAAATTGGTGTGTTTTTACTACCAAGCTTGATGCAATGAACTTTTTCAGCCAAGGTACTCAAATCATCTATGACACACTTCTCAGCTTCTTTATTACCTTGTGCTTCTGTGCTAACTTTATATGCAAAACGGCATACATAATTTCTGAAAATCAAGTTGCTATCACCCGAAATAAGTTGGAAGGCATCACTACAAAGACTTGGGATCTTACCTCCAGAATATAAATCTTTTCGA
>NW_021449549.1:0-317 GCF_001605985.2 Dendrobium catenatum
TTCAGTCAGTGTTTGGGAAGGGAGGCATAAGGGGCCGAAATCAGTAGAGATTCCGTCAGTGTCAGGGCATTTAGCTATGAATTAAATAATATCTGATATCTGATTTGATATGGTTCTGATTTTCGTATCTGTTCTGTAAGCAAATCTGAATTCTGTACGATATGAATTGATTTGATCTGTATGATATGATTTCTGTATGATTCTGATTCGATTCTGTTCTGTTCCGATATGATCTGAACTTCTGATTTTTGTACGATTCTGATTCTGTTGATCTTATATGTCTGATCTATTCTGTTTCTGATTTGATACGACTTCTG
>NW_021449550.1:0-407 GCF_001605985.2 Dendrobium catenatum
TGTAGGGAAGATCTTGGGAAGAAGAGTTTCGTTTTTTTCTATTGAAAAATGAAATCCAGCGTCAGTGGGGACGATTTGGAGAGTTTCAGCTTACAACGTTGGGACACGATTGCTTTGTTTGTGTATTTGGATCGACTGAAGCCAGGAATGCCGTCTTATGTGGTGGCCCGTGGTTCATTGGAGGGAATATCGTGGGGCTGGATTGATGGACGCCACATTTCTCTCTGGAGTCAATGAAAGGATTATCCTCCCCGGTATGGATTCGTCTTCCAAACCTTCCTCTTCAGTATTGGGATGATTGCAATATTGCTAGGATTGCGTCGAAGATCGGAGTGCCGCTCTGGATCGATGCGCAGACGGGAAATTGGGATAGAAGGGAGTATGCCCGGGTGTGTGTCCGAATGAGT
>NW_021449551.1:0-395 GCF_001605985.2 Dendrobium catenatum
AAACTGAAATCTGAAATAATTTCAGTTTTGGAAGAGGGGAGGGGAATTAATTTGATGAATTCAAAATAATTCCAAAGGGAGGATTGATGGGGGGCGGCAATGGGAGGAAATTGGGATGATTTATTGGTGTAATTATGTCATGTGGAAGAGAGAGAAGGCCAATAAAGGTGGCCGGCCATATGAGGAGGAGAGAGAGGGATTTAGGAGTTATTAGAGTGAGGCCCAAGTTTAAGTAAGTAATTCAATTAAATCTGAATTTTAATTTCAGATTTAATTGTAGTTTTAGTAACTTCCCAAGCCTTATAATGAGAGGGAAATCAAATTTGAAATTCAAATTTGACTTTAATTTCATTAATGAGCTCGCTTAATGAAGGGACACCAATTAGGAAAGTGTT
>NW_021449552.1:0-210 GCF_001605985.2 Dendrobium catenatum
GGAAGTTTACACCAAAAAGAAAATAAAAATCTGCTGAAAACAATTATTTGAGTTAAGATTAGTATTACTTAAGATATTATATATAATATTTAACTCTTCAAATCAGATAACTTCGAAGTTCATCTTAATGTATTTTTTCATCAAGGTATCATGACAACTTAGACTCAAATCTATGAACAATTATTACGTCCTCCGACCGGATGCAGAGAA
>NW_021449553.1:0-242 GCF_001605985.2 Dendrobium catenatum
AATAGACTCATAAAACATAAAACAAAATACATCAAATTCAATAATAATCAAAAGTAGATCGTGACCGTAGATCATTGATCTTCTGATGTCCTCATCAATTCAAAGTCCAAGGGAGGGAAAATTTGAAAACTTTCTTAGAAATAGATTTTATAATTTAGGAAAAAAATTTGAATTTCAAATTTGGGAAAATTTGAATCCAAAAACCAACTAAATTATGACAATCCAAATTAGGAAGTATCCAA
>NW_021449554.1:0-247 GCF_001605985.2 Dendrobium catenatum
GCCTACATAGTTGGTTTGTAGATATCAGACATAATTTACCTGTAGGAGAACAGACAACAGATGAAAGATGGACAAATGTTCTGAAAAAACTATCAATAATAGATGATGTGCGTATGTTTTATTGCAATTTTTTCATATATATATATATATATATGGACCAGTTTAGAGTTATTTTTTCTATTTTTATCATATAATAATATATAATGTGCATATGTTTTTTCTATTCTATTAATTTAATAAATTACTG
>NW_021449555.1:0-401 GCF_001605985.2 Dendrobium catenatum
CTCGTCACTACAAAGTCCTTGGCCTTTTGCCCAGTGGGGGATCGACATAATGGGTCCTTTTCCTATAGCCACAGGACAACGAAAGTTCATCATCCTGGCTGTAGATTATTTCACAAAATGGGTTGAGGCAGAACCACTAGCAAAAATTACTGAAGCCAATGCCAAACAATTTTTATGGAAGAACATAATATGTCGTTTTGGCATCCCAGCTAAAGTTATCACCGATAACGGAACTCAATTCACTGGAAAGATTTTTACGGCATTCTGTAAAGATCTTCATATTCAACTAGTGCATACAGCTGTTGCCCATCCCCAGACGAATGGGCAAACGGAGGTCACAAATTGGACTATACTAAAAGGGCTAAAGACACGCCTAGGAAAGGCTGGGGGGCAATGGGCTG
>NW_021449556.1:0-340 GCF_001605985.2 Dendrobium catenatum
TTTAAAAATCGGGTCGGGTTCGGGTTGACACGGAAACAAAAAATTGACCCGAAAGTGACACGAAAGTGACACGAAAATTCAGATTTGACTTGAAAATCCGAGTTTGACCCGTTTTTCACCCTATTTTGACCCAAAAAATGAAGATTGACCCGATTTTTGACCCGAAAACTAGCAATTTTGGATCAATTCCGGGTCATTCGTGTCGGGTCGGGTTGACCCGTATAACGACCCCAAGATCCGTGTAGCGAAAGGATTCATCTCATCGTTCTATTGCCTCCTCTTTTTCCCTTTCTTTTTCTTTTCTTTTTTCTTTTTCTATTGGTTTCCTCATATCATTCCA
>NW_021449557.1:0-242 GCF_001605985.2 Dendrobium catenatum
CCTTCCCTAATTTGAGATTACAATTTTTTTTTAACCAGCAAATTTTATTTGGTATGGCTTCTATCTTAGGTCGGCCTTTACAGACTGACCAAGCTACGGCTTCTGTTTCTAGATTGTCGATTGTGAGGGTGTTGGTTGAACTGGATGTTTCTAAGAAATATCCAACTGAAATCTGGATTGGATATGAAAACAAGGGTTAATTTCAAAAAAAAATGAATTTGAGAACTTACCAATTTTTTGTT
>NW_021449558.1:0-213 GCF_001605985.2 Dendrobium catenatum
AAACCTTCCACTATTTCCTAGCAAACATGAGTTTTAGCTCGGACCACTCTTCCATTAGTTCCTTTGTTTTCAAGCGAAAAGTAGAAATCACCAAGCATGACATTGGTGCATTTCTAAACCTAAGGACTGAAGGATATAGAGCCCAGACCCTAATGATTGAAAACATATTCAAACGGGAAGAAGTTAATAATGCGATTAGAAAAAGAAGTCTAA
>NW_021449559.1:0-202 GCF_001605985.2 Dendrobium catenatum
GAGATCCACTATCCTTAGTTGAGTTTCTTTTTCATATTAGTCGTGATCTGATGGACGTAGCCCCTAGTCCATTCATATGAGTTGAATGTGATCAAGGATGTCAGAGTCATTGGTTTACTCTTTTGAGATAGGATACCGGGTCCACACCATTCCATGCTAGTCAAACATGGTAGTGTTGATCCTCTATCCTGATGATAGTTTC
>NW_021449560.1:0-1009 GCF_001605985.2 Dendrobium catenatum
AGAGAGAGAGAGAGAGAGAGAGTGACAAAGTCCCACCTAATCCCTTAGGCATGTACACAGGGGAGCCCTCAATGTTCACGAAAGGGGACAAAGTCCCCGCCAATGTCATCATGTACGTTCTTCCTCCGCTTCCTGGGCAAAGTAGCTATAGGCCCCAAATGATGTAATTGATTTTCCAAAAAAATTTTGGGGGTCCTTTGTTGTCTTTTGGAGAGGTTGTCCATGCTGAAGGAGGGGTCTTGAGACGATCTTTCAGCACATAAGATTGTCTTGGAGTCTTTGGGGGAGTAGTTCTTGGGGTTGGCAATTATATTCGAAGTTTCTTCGAGCTGGTGTGTCCCCTCACTATAATGCTGGGAAGGAGGCGGAGCCTCAGATCGTTTCTCTTGCACTTTGTTAGTTTGGCCTTTAGTGAATTGAGCTTTACATTTTCTCCTACTTGTGACGAGGTTCTAGGTACCAAAGGAAGAGTCCTCCAATTCCACACGGCTTGGGGGTTCCATCTCAGCATGTGGAGACGGGTCGATTGAGTGGCCATGCATAGAGTGTCCCACCTAAGTGGACTTGGCGGCAGGGGTTCTTGTGCTGAGGGGGCAACCAGACCATTGGTCATTGTCTTTATAAAACAACTCCCATTGGTGTGGCCAATGAAGCCACAATCAAAGCAAAAGTTGGTAAGACCCTCATACTCTACTCTTTGGAAAAACAGTTATGGATACCATTGATCCCTATTCCTATAACAAGCCGCTGCAATAAATCTATCCGGACACAAATTTGAGAATAGGAAGATTTCCCCCACGAGCTAGTATGTAAATCCATCCATAAGGGGTCTCCGAGCATGTTGGCGATCCGATTGATATTGTCGGCATCCCAATAAATGAGAGGCAATTGAGGTAGATGAAACCAAATTGGGGAGTGCATTCCATGTAGAGGGTTAGGGGAGGAGTTAGGGGACCACTTGTCCATGCCAACAATGTTGCCGGCGATGATCCAAGTCCCGCTGTTGAGT
>NW_021449561.1:0-218 GCF_001605985.2 Dendrobium catenatum
TTGACATGTTCCAAAAGTGCTTTTCCTATCCACTCTATAGCCTGCAAAGTTAGAATCTAAATAACCAACAATTTAAAATGAAGAGCTAAACTTAGGATACCAAATTCCTAAGTTTTGAGTTCCTAGCAAGTATCTTAAAATCCTTTTCACTGCGTTAAATGTGATTCTTTTGGATCTGATTAAAATCTAGCACATAAGCAAACACTGAATATTATATC
>NW_021449562.1:0-294 GCF_001605985.2 Dendrobium catenatum
TTCAGTGCAAAAGATAGAGAGCATGACTTTTTCAGAATTAATTATCGTCCTGAGGATCGTCCAGGGAATCGGCCAAGACGATGGATTTTTAGTCTGATCGTCTAGGACGATCGAGGCATCATCCCGGGACGATCAGTGGATGGCACAAGTCAGAGAGCAAGGGGTTTTTGAAAATTAATTATCGTCCTGCGAAATCATCCCAAGACGATATGAAATTGGTCTGATCGTCCAGGACGATCGTGCGATCGGCCAGGACAATCGTGCGATCGGCCAGGACGATCGTGCGATCGGCCA
>NW_021449563.1:0-724 GCF_001605985.2 Dendrobium catenatum
CCAAATTAGGTTTTGGAATAATCAATTATCAACTTTGTAAAGCATGAGGTTACAACTAGATTAACTGGATGCTATCAATTGAACAACATAAAATAAATAAGATAATGTTAAGGTTAAGAAACAATAATCCACGGTTTAACAAATAGAACTCTTCACCTTGGGTCTCTCACTCACGCTCTTGTTGGTGGTGCTTTAATGGAGGAAGATTGAGAACAAACCAAGCGATGCCACTAAGAGACATATGGCACCCAAGGTGTAGTCCGTTGGAAAGGTAGCTGACGGCGAGTAGTCCACGGGATAACTAGTGAGCATCCAACGTCCGAGAAGAATATGATCCTCGATGGAAGGTACTAGCGTGAACAAGAATACGATTTAAGTAATCCTCCACGGAAGAATCGACGTCAAGGTTCACGTCGAAGAAAGGAGATTCAATAATGTTGGTTCGTCCTTGATCATCAAGTAAGAAACCATGGTCGACTTTCGGATCGGCCATGCATGATGGTGGTGGTGGTTGGGAGAATCTCTCTTGAGTTTGGTGAGGAGGAGGTGAGGAGATAATGGAAGAAGTCTTAGGAGGGTGAAGGGGTCGGCTATGGGTGGAGTTATTTGGGTAGAAACAAGTGATTTGGGGACAAGGAGAAGAGAGGGAAAAATCTGAAATTTAATTTCAGATTTTCATTAATGGGAGAGGCTAATTTGAAATTCAAATTAACCTCAATTAATT
>NW_021449564.1:0-267 GCF_001605985.2 Dendrobium catenatum
AGGCATTTGATAGCATCAAGAGATATCTGTTGAGTCCGCCCATCCTAGCAGCGCCGATTCCAGGGAAGCCTCTTATATTGTATACAACTGCACTAGAAGAGTCCCTCGGAGCACTGCTAGCCCAGAATAATGAAGAAGATAAAGAAAATACGCTCTATTATATCAGTCGAAGGTTGATTGGAGCAGAAAGCCGTTATTCTCCTATTGAAAAACATTGTTTGGCTCTGATCTTTGCAGTTCAGAAACTCCGCCACTACATGCTATCCC
>NW_021449565.1:0-344 GCF_001605985.2 Dendrobium catenatum
AAGTTGATCTAAAAGTTAGGCTTCTTTTGGGATAGATTTTTTATTATTTTGAAAAATTATTGTAGAGAAAATAACTTTATAAAGTTCTAGTAGAAAGCATCTTCCTAGTATAAAATTTTTGAAAAACAAAGAAAAATAGTCAATAAATAAAAATTTTGATTGCGATTTGAAAAATAAAACAACAAAAAGTCTATATAAAATGAATTCTTAGGCTTCATTTGGGACGGCTTTTTTACTGCTTCTTAAAGCAGCTTTTTAAGAAGCAGTAAAAAAGTCATCCCCAATAAAGCTTTAGGCTTCGTTTGGGATGGTTTTCTTACTGCTTCTTAAAGCAGTTTTTTAAT
>NW_021449566.1:0-1449 GCF_001605985.2 Dendrobium catenatum
AGAAATTTAAATTTCACTAATATGCATTCAAGCACCTAGAAACCATTCTAGAACATATGCAAAACTTTTTCATACACACATATAAAAGAGATCAAAATGTATTGATTCAAGTAATTCCTCTTTCAAATCAAGTCAAAATAAGTTGAACTGAATGTTGAATCTAGAGGTGTCAAAGATAATTAGTGTAATAACTCAAACTCTTAACTATCAAGATATTGTCCACTTTAGCCTAAGAGCCTCATGATTTTATCCTTTTGGTATAACTTCTCAGAAGGTCACATATCCCAAGATTTCTCTGGGATGAGTATGCCTAGCTGCAAAGTTTCTTAATATATAAAATCTGATCATTACACCCAAATGCATCTTGATCTTTAAGAGTTTAGCTTATTTTACTTATGGAGTTTTATAATCTCCCTCACTTAAGTAATGGATGTCATCGTCAGTATCATTATCTTAGAATCACCCACCAAGCAAATAGGATTTTAAAGATGACCCATATAAGTTTAAATTGTGACTCCCACCACGTAGCACTTTGTCTCATACATAGTTCAAAAGGTGGCTCCTATGGCGTAGCACTTTATATTGTATGGCACCTTGTTCCCATCTTCATGCTGGTATATTGCTCTAATACCATTTGTAACATCTCAAACTCTTAACTATTGAGATAATGTCCATTTTATCCTAAGGGTCTCACGATTTTATCATTTTGGTGTAACTTCCAAAGAGGTCATCCATCTTAGGATTTTTTTAGGATGAGCATACTTAACTGTAAAGTTTATTAATGAAAATTTGATTATTACACCAAAAGGCTTCTCAATGTTTAAGAGTTTATCTTCTTTTACTTAAGTGGTTTCATAGTTTGTGTCAGGGTTTGTTGATATACTAATAGATAAACAAAAGATGAATATAAAATACAAGTATGGATAAATAGATAACTCAATAAATTTCTCCAATGTTTAGGCCACCAAGCTGCCCAAAATTTGAAATCAACAAAAAAAAAATTCATTTTAATTTTAAAAGAGAGATTGTATAGATTTTATAAAAGAATAAGGACAACAAAATATATAGAATAATGTATGAGAGGGGTAACCATGCCAATTATGGAAAGGAATTGTTTTCATATTTATGCAATATTTTACTTCTTACTTTATATAACTTACTGGATATGAATTTTTTTTAGGGAAAATCAACTAACTTTTGTGATCTCATGTTGCTCGCAAAATAAAATAAAATAATAAAAAATTAAAAAAAAAATGTTGCTTGCAAAAATAAATCAGGGGGCTAATTATGGCTATCACAAAATAGAGAGTGTTCTTAAGATTAAGCACCATATAATTCCAATGATAAATGGGCCAGATAAGCTTGAACCAAATATCTTTTCCTTAAATTGTATAATTTAATGATAACGTTTAAGTTGATTTAGTGCCCTAATTTGTGATATTGTATTTA
>NW_021449567.1:0-259 GCF_001605985.2 Dendrobium catenatum
GACTAGTTGTTCTATCATTTACTTTATGTCTACTATTTGTACTATCTCATTCTATGACTTCACAGCTTTAAATTTATTTTCTTTCATTACCTCATTATATTTATTACAGTGTTGCACAAAATCAAATGGAGTAGAATCTATGTGAGCTTTAGTAAGAGGAACTTTAATATTTTGTAGATCATCTATAGCCACCATTAACTCTTCCATTTTCTTCTCCATTCTAGTTATATATTCATCTTTCTACTTAGCTGATCTAAAA
>NW_021449568.1:0-311 GCF_001605985.2 Dendrobium catenatum
CCAACATCATGCCTAGTCCAACTTAGCATCGAAATTCCCACCAAATCTTAATATCACAAATAACTCTCCTTCACTGCTTTGCAAATCATTGTCATAATCTTCATCATCAACTCTCTTCGCACAAGTATAATTCTAAAACTTAAAAATGCCACACTCGGTGATTGTGTTGAGCTAGAAAATTCCCTATACATGCTCTCGTAATATGGTAAGAGGAAGTCTGATGCGACGCTCATGATGTGGACGATAAGTCTTATACACGCTCTCGTAGCATGGCAGGGACATCTTTAAGTACCTATACATGGTCTTATAGT
>NW_021449569.1:0-1010 GCF_001605985.2 Dendrobium catenatum
ATATATATATCCAATCATGCATGTCATTTCATTGCACATCCATGAATCATTTTTTTATATGAAAGAATACCATACAAAACCACATGCGATATACCCCTTAGGTGTATCTCTACCACAATAATCCATGGCTTAGAAAGCAAAACTAGACGATCCACAAATCCACAAAAGCTATTTAAAGCTGACTTAAGATGTGTTCATTAGGCAAATGTTCTGAAATTTACACCACAAAATCTCTGGCAACTTGCAGCTGGACAGTTGGACAAAAGAAGAAAAGACTCCACAAGCAACCCCAAAATAGAAAAGGAAAAATACAAAGATCAAACGAAAAGGAAAACAAGCATCTTTGCTTTACCACCTTGTTTTATTGCAATTTCCTTTAAAATATCCCACCCCCTATCATGTAAAATTTATATTCGAGCTCTATGATTCACTTTTGTAAAACAAAGGAATCTTAGCATGTATGGAGATCTTGAGAAGGGTGGTGAAAATTGCAAAATCAACCTCATAAAGATTCTTTTAAAAAGATTTGTATGACGAGGCAATCACAAGAGACTGGAAAGTGCAACAATTCTATTGGTTAAATAAACAAAAAGCACAGGGTATAAAGGCGATGATTCAACTAGTTAAAGTGTGCCACTATATGCGGAGCGCACTTACAACGATTGCAGGCAATGGGAGGGAATTCAGGTCAGCTCACCATTCGAAAGAACGTATGTAGATTGGTTCGTAACTATTTGAATAAACTTAATGGCCGAATAATTCACATGTCAAATATATCCATTGCCACGCCAAATGATAATTGTTGTGCTCTACTTTGTTCTGATCGACTTTATTAGTTATGCATTAAATCCTAAAATATTTATTAAGGTAAAGAATCTCATTAAAGCTTGGTTTGCGACAGCTTTTTTAATGCTTTCTAAAACTATTTTTTTATTAAAAAATTTCTTGAATTATAATTTTTTTTACTTGAAAGTTATTTTAGACATGGTTGTGAAAAACCAGATTGGACA
>NW_021449570.1:0-227 GCF_001605985.2 Dendrobium catenatum
AATGGCTAATGACTTCAATTAGAATCTATTACTTCCTTAAAATATTAAACCTCCATAATTTGGTTAAAACTAAGGATTCACCATCTTAGGTGACCTCATGTCAGATCGGGTCAAAACTTCTAAAAATTATAACTTTTGATAGAAAACTCCAAATTGAGTGTGCCATGTTGCAAATCTATTTTTTTCATGGCTTATGTTTTGATGATTGACAAATACTACTTCTCTTG
>NW_021449571.1:0-465 GCF_001605985.2 Dendrobium catenatum
AAAATTTCATTCGATTTCGTTGTATTGATCATGAGAATGAGTGAAATAATGTATTAGGATTTCGGCTACATTCTCATACGCAATGGATTAATCGGGATCGTTGATCTCTCTATCAACGATCTTGATTCACCCCTTTTCATTAAAACTTTTACTTTAACTAAAATTTCCTTTTATGGCCTATAACAAACCTGAACTATAGGTAATTTTAACTAACTACCCAAATTAGGATCTATCCAAGCCACACCAGCCTTACATACACATAGAATTGATTGCTATGGCACCACTTCTAGATTTAGGCTAGGCCGGTGGTTTATTTTTCTTTTGTGTCCCGGAGCCTTTCGACGTTTTTATTGCATGTTGTTTGAAATTGAATTGATGTGTTTACTTACTTTTCCTGCACTCTGTGGATTGATGTGATGAGCGCTAGATTTATCCTTAGGTTAGAAATGCTATATATATATATAT
>NW_021449572.1:0-265 GCF_001605985.2 Dendrobium catenatum
TTCATGAGGAATGAGGGCTCTATTTATAGATTTTCTGGAGTGGCATAGCTTGTAAATAGGTGTGAGATCAGGAGCAAATAGGGAGTGGCCGAATGGATGGCCGATATTGAATCCCTTGATCATGCACCGTTCGTTGGACATTTGAAGGCCTTAGTGATGTCAGAATTCAGTGATCCTTGGCTCGTTGGATTTGTCTCGTCGAGCCGTTCGATTCGAGTACAAGCTCGATAAAATCGGAGACCGTTTGGTAACTCAAATTGTGATT
>NW_021449573.1:0-203 GCF_001605985.2 Dendrobium catenatum
TATATATTTTTAATAGTTTTCATAGATCTAATACATTCTAAAATTTTTAATAATTGTACAATTTACAAGTCTTTCTTTTTAGGTCTCCATTAAACAAATGAAATTTCCTTAGAAAGAGAATAAGATGAGCGTAAGGGTAGTGTAATATGAAGATTGTTGCATCCTAAAACATTCGCAGTATTGGAGAGATATAAAGTTTAATG
>NW_021449574.1:0-255 GCF_001605985.2 Dendrobium catenatum
AATGTGTCTTACCTTGCGTACAGCAAATTCCTGAACAATCTCTTCGGACGAAAACGGCTCCGCGTCGTCCGAAAATCCACTTTTCCACAAATGCCCTCGACTTTCTCTCCTCAAAATCAGATATTTAATAAATTTTCTCTCTTCAAATTGAGCTGATTTCAGCTTTAAAAGACTCAGATCGACCCGGCCGATCGCCAGATCGTCCCAGGACGATCAGGCCAAATTGGATCGTCCTGGACGGTTCCCAGAACTAGT
>NW_021449575.1:0-257 GCF_001605985.2 Dendrobium catenatum
CAAAAATAGGTTATTTCTAAATAGATCTGGCGACAGAGTTTTTCTGAATTGAGTCTATCGTCCTGTCTGATACAAAATCATCCAGGACGATGAGTTTTGCATAATGACGGCTGCTTTTAATGAGGATGCCCTAATTAGGGTTTCTGCTTTTGAACAGATCATCCAAGCCGATAAAAAATATCGTCCCAGACGATGTTACCAAAAATAGTAAACTCTAAGGAACAGTCAGAAAATCTTCCAAGTTATAAAGCATCAGG
>NW_021449576.1:0-238 GCF_001605985.2 Dendrobium catenatum
ATTTCAAACTTTTATGATCTGTAAAGATCTCACATTTAGCCCCATACAAATAGTGTCTCCAAATTTTCAATGCAAATACTATTGCTGCCAACTGTAAGTCATGAGTGGGATAGTTCTTTTCATGTGGCTTAAGCTGTCTGGAAGCATACGCAATCACTTTTCTGTTCTGCATTAACACACAACCCAATCCTTTTAAAGAAGCATCTGTGGGCTCCGAAAATTCGGCCTCGGCCTCCGC
>NW_021449577.1:0-224 GCF_001605985.2 Dendrobium catenatum
AGTTCGTGAAAAGCCTTAGGCTGAACTAAGTGGATTCTGTCATCAACAGTCCGTTATGCACAAAGCTTTGGACCGATGACTTTTCGCCATCGACCTATTATAAACCTGAGGGTTTAGGTCACCGGCATCTACTCCTTCAACAAGCCCGCCAAAGCTAAAAGCATAGGGCCGAAGGAACACAAATATTCTGACAAGTCAATAAAGACAAATCAGGAAATTCTCCG
>NW_021449578.1:0-288 GCF_001605985.2 Dendrobium catenatum
TAATTTCGACACTTTCGGAGCTCAACGAGGCCTCTATGATCAAGTTCGAGCAAGCCATTAATCTTCGGAACGCATTTTTTGGCATTTCGGCCTATGCAAATTGTCGACACTTATATTTTCGGACCCCTGGAGCTTCGACGTCCGAAAATAGGGGGGCAACTGATACGTCATCACAAAATTAGCTTGATCGGGCACGAATCTCGAGGCAAAAGCTAGTTGGAGACTTTAAAAATTAAATCCGGGAGCATCCAAACTCCGATTTCAGCGAGCTTACAGTCAAACTGAGCG
>NW_021449579.1:0-1718 GCF_001605985.2 Dendrobium catenatum
CCTATCCATGTTTAGAGCTGGCCTTAGAGAAGACCTGCGTACGGAACTCTTTGCTCGAGGTATAGACTCTTTAGAGGCAGCCTGTAGCCTAGTTCTCGACCTTGAAGATTCTAGAACCCACTCCCAAACTAGGCACTTTGACTCCCGTTCGAATTCGTATAGAACCTCGTCTGGACAACCTCAAACCCGACCCTCAGGATCGACTACAAATCGAACCCCTGCTAGTTCGGCCCCACCTCGTACGGACCTCAAAGGTAGAGCTCCCGAGCGTGACGCTTCCAAGCCCAATTCTGGAACCAAGTGCTATAGGTGTCAAGGATACGGACACATTGCTTCGCAGTGTTCTAGCCCGTACAAAGTCACCATAATCGAAGAGGTGGACAAAGAGGAAGAAGAACCTGAGACTGATTTGGTTCACCAAGTGGATGATGAAGAAGACTCTTTTACTGAAGAAGAACCTGTGACCTTACAAGTTGTTAGGTGCGCTTTGGCCCAACCTAAGTTAAGCGACGATTGGCGTAGAACCTCTATTTTTCATACCTTCATTAAGATCGGAGAAAAGAGCTGCAAGGTTATCATAGATAGTGGAAGTTGTATCAACGCAGTCTCCTCAGCCATGGTCTCCAAGCTCAATCTGAAAGTGACCCCGCACCCAAATCCGTATAAGGTTTCTTGGATCAACTCGACTACTATAGAAATTAAGGATCGAAGCCTTATTCCAATAGAATTTGTGGGATATCAAGACAAGATTTGGTGCGATGTTCTGACCATGGATGTGGGTCAAATTATCCTTGGTCGCCCTTGGTTATTTGACAACGACGTCCATATTTATGGGAGGACGAACACCTGTGTGTTCGAGCACAATGGAAAGAAAATCAAGTTAATGCCTTCTCAACCTAAACCTCCCAAAACGGAAAATAAACCTACCTCAGCCAAGCAAAGTAAGGGCCTCCACTTACTGACAGCGAAAGAAGTGGAAACTGAGATCACCCAAGGAGCCCCTATGTATGCCCTAGTGGCTAGAGAGGTAGATGAGGACCAGAAAGAACCAATCCCCGATGCCGTTAAACCTCTTCTTGAAAACTTTGCGGATGTTTTCCCAGAAGATTTACCTAACCAACTGCCACCCCTGCGGGACATACAGCACGCAATAGACTTGGTGCCAGGGGCATCCCTACCCAACCTTCCTCACTACCGTATGAACCCGACTGAACACTCTGAGCTTAAGAAACAAGTTGATGAACTCCTTCAACGAGGATTCATTAAGGAGAGCCTTAGCCCCTGCGCTGTTCCTGCTCTTTTAACGCCCAAAAAGGACGGCTCATGGCGAATGTGTGTTGATAGCCGCGCTATCAACAAGATTACTGTCAAATATAGATTTCCCATTCCTCGGCTGGATGACATGCTGGACATGATGACGGGAGCCACTCTCTTTTCCAAGATAGATCTTAAGAGTGGGTATCATCAAATTAGGATCCGTCCCGGGGATGAATGGAAAACGGCTTTCAAAATCAAATATGGACTTTATGAGTGGATTGTTATGCCGTTTGGACTGAGCAACGCCCCTAGTACCTTTACGAGAGTTATGACTCAAGTTCTGAGACCTTTCTTAGGAAAGTTCGTAGTCGTATATTTTGATGACATCTTGATCTACAGCACTTCGGTGGATCAACATCTCAAACATATAACACAAGTCTGTGAAGTTTTGAGGAAAGAAC
>NW_021449580.1:0-1577 GCF_001605985.2 Dendrobium catenatum
CCCCCTCTTGGTTAGCCGTAGGGACATAAGCTTATGTTTAATAACCTAATTCATATTGAACAAGTTTCAACAAATGGTATCAGAGCTTTGTTTCAAAATCATAAGTTTAGACTATTTTTTAATTAATGTAGATGGCTACATTTGGAAATCGAAATACACCTGAGGGTTACTCTATAACTAGACCTCCTTTGTTTGATAATATTTCTTTTGATTTTTGGAAAACATGCATGTCTACATTTTTATAATCACTTGAATATCGTATGTGGATCTTAGTTCATGAAGGGTATACAAAATAAACTAGACTAGTTGACGAAGTTAGAGTTGAAACACCTTTAGTGGACTGGACAGTAGAAGAACGTGACTTAGCACAACTAAATGCCAAATGCTTAAATAATTTCTTTTGTGCTCTTAAATTAGAATATTACATAAGTGTTTCTACTTGTAAGAGTGGAAAGGACATATGGGATAGACTTTGTATAACTTATGAGGGGACTAATGAGGTTAAACAATCTAGACTTAATATCTTGTTGCATGATTATGAATTGTTTCGCATGAAATCAAATGAATCCATTTCTGATATGTACACAAGATTCACACAAATAGTCACCTCTTTACATGCATTGGGTAGGGAACTAATGAATGATGAAATGGTTAATAAAATTCTTTGTTGTTTGCCTACTGCTTATGATGCTAAAATTACTGCAATTACAGAGTCTAAAAATCTAAACATTTACTCTATTGATAATCTTCTTTGATCGCTAACTGCTTACGAGCAAGGAGTTAGCCAAAGAAAGATTGATGCAGGTGAACCACGAAGAGAGAAGAACATAGCACTAAAAGTGGAGGAATCTTAGAGTGAGCACTCACAACTTAAGGATAAAGATGACATTGCACTAATGACTAGATAATTTAGAAGTTTTCTAATGAGGAAGCAGAAGAGATGCCAGCAATGGAATCAAGGTAAATTTAATAGGAATGTCAAGGTTTCAAATGATGTTATTTGCTATGAGTGCAAGAAACCTGGACATATTAAGACAAATTGCCCAAAACTCAAAGCCATATATAGCAAGGAGAAGGTTGAGGAGAAACCAATTGTGAAGAAGGGCAAGAAGAAATTCCAAAGAGCTTTCTGGACTGACTTAGCTTCAGACTCATCAGAGATGGAAAAGAAAGAGGAAGTCACTAATCTGTGCTTAATGGTCGATAGTCTTGATCAGTCGGATCAAGAAGAGGGTCGCTCTCATACAAGGTCTCATGAGAGCATATGGTACCTGTACAGTGGTTGCTTAAAGAATATAACTGAATATACTGCATAATTCATATCGCTGAAATCCAGAAGTGGAGGCAAGGTTACACTTGGAGATAATCTTGATCAGCCAGATCAAGAAGAGGTATGTGACTTAACTTACGATGAACTTTTTGAAGTTTTTGAACACATGCATGATGCATATAAGAAGATGAAGAAAATGCATAATAGTCTAAGCTTAGAATTTGAGGAACTACAAAATGAATGTGAATTCCTTAGGAAAGATCATACTTTAATTGATGACAACCACATTAAATTACTTAAAGAGTTT
>NW_021449581.1:0-283 GCF_001605985.2 Dendrobium catenatum
AGCTTAATATTTTCTAGCTTAATTAATAATTAAATTTCATAGTATAAAATTTTTTATTATTGGTTGGTTTTTTTTCCCCCTTAAAACCCTTATACCAATTCCTTTTAAAAAAATTGAACTAAAGTTATTTTCTTCTTATAATAAAAATGATAAATAAATTTATTATTAAAAAACCTTAGCCTTCCATGTGCTTCTTCACTAGCTTGTCGCTACTCGTGTCCCCTCCCATCGCCATAGGTCGCAAGATGCTCATGTTGTTGACCTTATTCACAACTTCACTTGA
>NW_021449582.1:0-277 GCF_001605985.2 Dendrobium catenatum
TTCAAAGAAGTATTTTTAGCAAAAAGATCTTCCAGGCTTCTAGATAAGTATTCCATAGCAATAATAAAAAGAGCCGGAGAAATAGTATCACCTTGACGAAGACCTTTAGAAGATTTAAAATAACCATGCCTTTTACCATTTATGATCACCGAAAAGAAACAGTTTTCAATACTATTTTTAATCAACAAAATAAAATTTTGGTTAAAACCAAATAAAGCCAAGATTTTATAAAGAAAATTCCAATCTAAGTTATCATAGGCTTTGGTGATATCAAGCT
>NW_021449583.1:0-286 GCF_001605985.2 Dendrobium catenatum
ATAGCCGCCCGAATTCTCTCTAGCTCCTCTGCTTGTTTATTTTCCTTCACCATTTCACCCCAATCAACCAATTGTGGTACAGATAGTGCCATCAGCGTGAGCACTCCACACGAGAAAGAGCATCTGCCGCCTTGTTTTGAGCCCTGGGCTTATACTGAATCTCAAACTCATACCCCAAGAGTTTTGCTAGCCACCTCTGATGTTCTTCTGCCACCAATCTCTGCTCTAGTAAGTACTTGAGACTCCTCCGATCCGTACGAACTATGAATCGTTGCCCCAATAGATA
>NW_021449584.1:0-280 GCF_001605985.2 Dendrobium catenatum
GCATCATAATTAAAAAAATATTTTATGAAAATTCATTCATTAATCATAATTTAAATTTATATTAAAAGGAATAAATTTAATTTTTAAAGGTTAGGATTTCATTTTAAAAATTAAAATGAATGGTTGAGATTTTGTTTGGAAGGAAATTCAAGCGACTTTTACAATAGTTGTATAGATTTTTCTTCACCAAGAAATTGTCCATTCTCCGAAAGAAATATATCTAACCAAATTCTTTACACTACAGTAAAATGTTCCATTGCAGTTAAACTTTCTGGTTGAC
>NW_021449585.1:0-273 GCF_001605985.2 Dendrobium catenatum
AGGTGTGTCGCAAAAGCCCTGTTTGGAGCCTGGGACTTATCATGCTGTTGGAAAGGATGTTGTAATTTATGGCCACTGGGCAATGAACCTGGTGAAATTGGAAGCAGGAATTCATGAAATGGCAAGACTGACAGGATAGATAGTATATTATTATATACGGATATAAGAGACTGAATAAGAGAGGTTAGCTTGTTATACTAGACTAAAAGGAGAGGAGACAACCAACTCTTGGGCTCAATGTTAAGATAGTTGCTATTTGCATGCTTTTCATTT
>NW_021449586.1:0-783 GCF_001605985.2 Dendrobium catenatum
ACTTTCGACGGACTAATACCCGACGTCGGACTTCTGCATGCCATCGGACTACTACCTGTCGATGGACTACTGGCCGTCGAGGGACTTTCGTCGGTCTTCTACCCGACAGTACTTCTACCCGACGTCAGACTTCCCCCTGTCGTCGGACGTCTGCTCGTCAGCGGACTTCTACTCGACGTCGGACTTCTCCATATCGTCGGACTTCTGCGTGCCGTCAGACTACTACCTATCGACGGACTACTGGCCGTCGAGGGACTTTCATCGGTCTTCTACCCGACAGTACTTCTACCCGACGTCAGACTTCCCCCTGTCGTCAGACTTCTGCTCGTCAGCAGACTTCTACTCGACGTCAGACTTCTCCCTATCGTCGGACTTCTGCGTGTCGTCAGACTACTACCTGTCGACGGACTACTGGCCGTCGAGGAACTTTCTTCAGTCTTCTACCCGACAGTTCTTCTACCTGACGTCAGACTTCCCCTGTCGTCGAACTTCTGCTCGTCAGCAGACTTCTACTCGACGTCGGACTTCTCCCTATCGTCGGACTTCTGCGTGTCGTCGGACCACTACCTATCGACGGACTACTGGCCGTCAAGTGACTTTCGTCGGTCTTCTACCAGACAGTACTTCTACCCGACGTCAGACTTCCCCCTGTCGTCGGACTTCTGCTCGTCAGTGGACTCCTACTCGACGTCGGACTTCTCCCTATTGTCTGACTTCTGCGTGCCGTCGGACTACTACCTGTCGACGGTGTAACGCCCCAAGATCTAACTTGGAAAGAATTTC
>NW_021449587.1:0-218 GCF_001605985.2 Dendrobium catenatum
GCGTCGTGACGCACTCCCTCCCACCACGCTAAGAAAAACGTGTATAGGTAGTCATTTTGTCCCGACAAATGCGTTGAAACGAGTTCTCGGAGTTTTAGGGTCTAGAAGTTTTATACCTGCGCGGGATGCGTAGATGTTGGCACGAGGATCGAGGTAAGAGAGAAGTTCTCTTTTCTTCTCTTTTTTTTAATAATAATTAATTGATAATTATAATTATA
>NW_021449588.1:0-257 GCF_001605985.2 Dendrobium catenatum
TGCATGTTTTTGGTTGCAAGGTGTTCATTCATAATATTGGAAAATCTGTCTTAGGAAAATTTGATCCAAAATTAGATGAAGGAATTTTTGTTGGATATTCAAGTGTTGGAAAATCTTATAGGGTATTCAACAAAAGAACTTTGGTCATTGGAGAAACCACACATGTTGTATTTGATGAATCTGGAAATTTGGAAGAGCCAAATGTTTTTGAAGATGAAAATGAGGAAAACTCCCAAAAGATTGATAAAATAAATTTG
>NW_021449589.1:0-2490 GCF_001605985.2 Dendrobium catenatum
AACGAGCTGATTTTCTTTTAATACAAACCTGATCGGCTCGGCCGATCGCCACATCGTCCAGGACGATATGAACAAAATAAAATCGTCCAGAACGATATCTCAAGATGATAATTAATTTTCTCGGACGATAAAAACCCTTATTGTCTTTTGCCATGCACTGATCGTCCCAAGACGATCCTAAATCGGCCCGGACGATCCACCTCAAAAATCAGCTGTTTCACTGATCGTCCTAGACGATCTCAACATCGTCCCGGACGATCCTAGAAGGAAATCAAAGAAACGAGCCCTCACATAAAGCCTATCCATTGTGATAATATTCCCACTTTTTTTCTCTGATTGCATTCTGCAGGTATTGAAATCACCAATTACAGCCCAAGGCAAAGCACCACGCGGATTGACTTCCCCCAATTCAACCCAAAGCTTATTTCTCTCTTCAAAAAAATTGGAAGCGTAAACAGCACAAAGGAGCATGATAGTTTGAGACCCCACCATTAAATGACCCGAAATCATTTGAGGAGAAGAATAAATAGGATTAAAAGAGACTTTTCCTGAATTCCATTTGATCCAAATGCGTCCAGGAGTAGCAAGATCAAAGTTATTGAAACTAAGTTTATTTTCAAAAACCTTGTGAGTAGAGCAGAACCAAGGGTCCAGAAGATTAGAAGAGAGGATACGATTTTCCAGAATACAAATTAAGTTAAGCTTATGCTCATTGACCAAATTCCTACAGCAAAAAACTTTGTCTGGGTTATTGAAACCCCTAATATTCCAGGCTGTCAAGGAGGGACAATTCATAAGAAACTAGGATTTTTGGTTAGGGCCTTTACGGTTGCCCTTTCCCCTAGTATTTTTGTACGAAGAAGGTTCAGAAGAGTTCATCATTTTGGTATTATAATTACCAAAAATTTCTTTCTTGTTTTTAGCAGAGTACCCTTTGGAATCTTCCATTCCCTCATTATGCAAAGATGAAGAGGAATCATCTTCATTATCATCTTGATGCACGCTAAACTTGTTAGCAGAAGTTACTCTATACTCCTTCTGACCATCTGATTGAAACATGGGAACAGAGGTAGAGGAAGTCAAAGAGGTAGGAGAATTGAGATTAGGGATGTTAGAGCTTGCCCCTGCTACAATATTAGTAGGGACAGAATTGTCAGTCAGTGGACATTGCTCAACGTTTTTGTTAATCTTATTTATCTCAGAGTTAAGAACAGCCTCCTCTTTCGTTGGAATATCCACCGCATTAGTATGAATAGCTGGACTAATGGTAAAATGTTTTGATTAGTCGTCTCAGTAAGAGCATTAGCCGAAGAAGGAATCAAATCATGAACTTTATTCACTGGAATATCTTCAAGATTTTTATCAGAATAACCAACAATAACAGAATTCTTGTTATAAGGATTAGGAGTAGGGAGAAGACCTTTCGAGTTTAAGGAGTGAGGTCTAGGTCTGCGACTAGTGCTTCTCCCCCTAGGAGGATTAGGAATGTGGTTAATTTCAGGGTTAAGATAGCAGAACATTTTGAAGAAGAGTGATTAAGCGAGCCGCAAAAATCACAGAAGGTAGGACGCCATTCATATTGATTTTTTAAGTTAAAAAGTTTGCCTTCAACACATATAGGTATAGTTTCAGGAAAATTCGCTTTGTCATCAACTTGAACACAAACCCTAGCATAGGTAAGTCTGGACTTAGAAGAAGTAAGAGCGTCAACCGCAAGCGGATGACCTACTTTGGTGGCAATTTTTGATATTCCAATAGAAGTCCAACAACATAAAGGTAGATTATGGATCTTAAACCAGATCAGGACATATGTAAGTTCTTCACGAGTTGAGGAAAAGTGAGAGTTCCATTTTTGAAAAACAAAAGGTTTTCCAAAAATAAACCAAGCACCTCTACTCCAAACAAGTTCGTAGTCTTCCGCGTTAGAAAATTTGAACAGAAAAAACCCATCACTAAGAGAGATAAGTTTCAGACTACCTTTAAGATTCCATAGCTTTTTAACCGAGTTAAGAAGCGCCTCATAGTAAGGTCTCTTACCGAGAGAGTAGCCAACAAGCGCCAGATCCCATTCATTAACAGCTTCAGCAATGTCTTCAGTGGGAAAATTGATGATTTCTTCTTCCGTTGGCAAGGGGGATATAAGAAACTCACATGCATTAGAAGTTGGTCCAGAGAGGATGCGATCCCACGAGCGAGAAGACTTGTTTCCTGCAGCAGTGGAAGGAAGGAGAGGGCGCGTTAGAGGAGGAAAAGCTTCGTCGAAGACGGAGGGATCCATCGGAACGGATCCCTCCGATCACAACGCCAAGGAAGCACCAAGCGAGTCGCCAAAAACCCTAACCCTAGCAGAGCTCTCGTGACGGCTATATTTTTGAATCAAGTGCTGATTTTGATTCGTTTTGGGTTCCAATCTGTTTTTGGAAACAAAACAAGTGCAGTTTTTTATTTGATTCGAGTTCTAAACTGTTTTTGAAAACAAAACAAGTGCAG
>NW_021449590.1:0-298 GCF_001605985.2 Dendrobium catenatum
ATGGATATAACAGATTTGATTCTGAATCGATAAAAAAGTGATGAAGACCCAAATTCAATCAAATGTGACCCATTAGAGGTTGTGTGATTGGCTAAAAAAAAAGAAATGCAATATAAAAAAATAATTTGGAATTATTTTGACTAGTGTAATATAAATAAAGGTAAATGATTTTTTTTAATTTAATTTGAAATAAAATGAATGTAATCTAAAGTTTAAAGATGTGGAGACTAGTGGGTGGTGATGGTGGTGGGCGGGGCCTGGTGGTGGTGATCGGTGGATGACGAGTATGGCGGAGAGA
>NW_021449591.1:0-328 GCF_001605985.2 Dendrobium catenatum
AGCTAGGCAGAGAATCCCTTACAAAAATCTCTTCCACCAATATGGTGAGGGTACCTTGAATTGTTTTAATCGCTCCTTGAGTAGGAAGAGAACCTAAATCCTTTTACTCCCTCCTGGAGTAGATATAGAACCTGAATCTGATACTAAAGAATATCTCACCCGAGCCACCAAGGAATCAAGAAAGTAGCTTTAAGAAGACAATGAAAATATTACTTGGAATGACCTTTGTGAATCCCTCACAACTCCCCCTCATAGGATTCTCACCTGTTTGTCTCTCCCAAAGCTCTCCTTCTCTTCCTCTAAGCTCCTTTTCAAAATAAGACAATAG
>NW_021449592.1:0-1024 GCF_001605985.2 Dendrobium catenatum
TATTTACGATGTATCCACTGTTGTTATCCACAAGTGGCTCGTACTCATTTGCAGGGACCGTCGTATCCCCTACGATCTCCTGAAGGTATTTATAGAAGACCCATTGTTCTTGTATCACACCCACCTTTCACCAATCTCAGGTGGGTTTGCTGATTGTACTTGTTTGCAGGGGCAGCTCTTTGACGATTGATCTCCAATGTCGCCTTCTCAATCAACAGGCGTTGGGGAGATTGTTGTAGGAGTCTGCGCATCGAGGTCTTGTAACTTGAATTTCCTCGTGTGTGATCCAAGTTTCGATTTTTGCACATGTTGAGTCTAAGTTTAATTTCATTCAAACTTGAATTCATCAAGTTTACAAGTCCTTGCTTAATGTCATATAATCTGAGTCCGAGTACGAGTTCAGAATCTTTGGTCCATCTTAACATCATTTGATTAGGCTTGATTTAGTGTTGATGTTATGTTCGTGTCGTAGTCCTTTGAGTTCAAGTGTAGGTTCAAATTGATTTGAGTCTGATTCCAATTTGATTTCATTTCATTTTGATTTTGATCTTTATTAATCATTTAAATTCTGTTCAGGTCCTCTATTTGTGTTCAACCGAGTTCGGCGGTCTACAAGTCCACAGTTCATGTTCATGTTCAAAAGTTCACTGCTCTTTCTCATTTGGTCCAAATCTTTGGTTCTTTTGAGTTCAAAATAGGTCCAAGTGTAGTAATAATTCACCCGAAATTTCGGCAACCTCCAGGCGTCTCCCCCGTTTAGGGGAAAATTACGAGAAAACTGGGCCTTCCCACCACGCCCACTAAAGGCGTGCATGGTAGGTGCCTTCTTTCTAGGACACCGCGCCGTGATTTTTCTTCCCACCACGCGTAATAAAGGCGTGCATGGGGTCTTTGACGGTACCTGCTACAAGAAAAGAGCAGTTTGCTTTCCCCCCGCCCTGGGGTACTTATGAATTGTTCCGGCCATGCAAAGAAGAGAGTACACCAAGCTCACCTGGCCTCGTCGTGTGCGTCGAACCGGCTT
>NW_021449593.1:0-337 GCF_001605985.2 Dendrobium catenatum
TTATTTTCTAGGCCTATATATTGTGGCCTCTTCTATTATAAAAGGATGATGGATGATTATTGAAATGAAAATTCAGCTCTATGTTCTTAATCTCTTTGTGAGTTCGTGAGGGTGAGGAAGCCTAGGAGAGGCTCTTGAAGTACCCAACAGCCCTTTTTTAGAAAAGCTCTTGGTTAGTTTTAAATTTGTCTTCCTTACTTTCCTTCCCCTTCTTCCCCATCTTCCCCTTTTCACCTTGCCCCATCGCCGGCCCAACCTCCTCCTTCCTCTCTAGTTGTCCGCCCCTTCCCCCCCAAAACCTCCCAGCTGCCGCCTCCCCATCCCACGCCCGCCTAGC
>NW_021449594.1:0-204 GCF_001605985.2 Dendrobium catenatum
CTGCCAGAAAAAAATATTCCCCTTCCCAAGGCCCCATTGTATATATTTTTCAGCTTCCCACTTAATGTTACAAAGTCTTTTCCACGTAGGAGAGTCAGAGTTTTTAAAGGAACACATAATAGGATGCTTTTTATGACAATATTAAACATTCATAAACCTAGCCCATGAACTATTATTCGCTCTAAACGAAAACCAAAGTTTGTG
>NW_021449595.1:0-317 GCF_001605985.2 Dendrobium catenatum
CTTTCGCTCTAGTTAGTGGTCTAGAAATGAAATGTAAGAGATTAGCTTTACCAGAATAATTGAATTTTCAAATCGAATTTTAAAAGTGAATTCTACATTGGATCGCATACACCAAATTGCAAAGGTCACAATCCGATATATAACGATACAACATAGAGATTGTTTAGAGTTTGAAAAGACTTGAATTCTAGTAAGGATTAAGAATTTTGATTTTGAAATTAAAGAAAAGTTCTATAAGTTATATAACTTAGCATGCCACTGGAAATCCGAGCACGCGAGCTTCTAACATTTATAGAAAGGTTTAGAAAGGAATAGGC
>NW_021449596.1:0-255 GCF_001605985.2 Dendrobium catenatum
TTATTTTTGAAAATTCATCGCATAACATTTTATCTGACGATCCAAATAAAATGTCATCAACGTATATCTGAACAATGAGAATTTCTTCTTTGACCTTTTGTAAAAAGAGTGTAGTATCTACACTACCCTTTTTAAATCCTCTATCCAAAAGAAATGAGCTAGGTCTTTTGTACCATGCTCTAGGTGCTTGCTTTAGTCCATACAGTGCCTTCTTTAAGTTAAATACATGGTTTGGAAACTGTGAACTTTCAAATC
>NW_021449597.1:0-287 GCF_001605985.2 Dendrobium catenatum
AGGTCTAGTAGTTTAATAAAATATTAACTTTGTAGAAAACACTCATAATTGAAAAGTCAATTTTTGACCCCTTGATTAAATGATTAGAATAATCCAGAAGATTACCAAAACTAGCAATCAACCAAAATTTAAAATTAGAAATGTTTATTCAACCTTAAAATTAGCAATCAACCAACAGTTAAAATCAATCTTAAATCATTAATACTTGAACTCAAATTTAAATCTTTCCATGAGCCTTTCAACCAACCAGAACTTCAAATAACTTTAACAAATTGCCCTCCATAGGA
>NW_021449598.1:0-576 GCF_001605985.2 Dendrobium catenatum
GTATGGTTTGAAGAATTTTGGGTAAGTATTTTAAATGTGGGAGTTTTAGAAATATAGGTGTTTGATATGATGAAAAATAAATTTGAAGTAAAATTTTGTTGAATTTGAAAGTCACCTTGTAGGTCTTTTTTTGTGTATTTCAAAATTGATTGGTTTTCGTAGATGCCACAAGCCGTCATTGCTGCCATCCAATGCCACATGTTGTCGTTGCTAGCCACCACCAACACTTCGTACCAGTGGCTACCACCACCTCCATCACTACCACTACCGTTAGTAGCCAACCGCCCCACCGATCACTACACCGCCACCACCATTGCCATTGCTGCCACCACCAACCATCAGCGATTGCTACTGTTGATCACTGTTGCCGAATTTTACACTGAATTTATTTACTTCAAACAAAATATAAAAAAAATAAGCTTCAATATTTGTTTTGCACTCAATCAGATAATTCTAAAATATTTCAAATGTACCTCATTTATTTTATAGTGTAATTATTTTACTCTTCTTTCATTTTTCAACAAACCAAACAAACCCGAAGTAATTTTGAAGCATTGGCTTGATAAGGCTTTATAC
>NW_021449599.1:0-236 GCF_001605985.2 Dendrobium catenatum
TAATAGCTGGTTGCATGCTCGGGGCTTTGAGGTTGATCTGAACTGTCCAGTTGGATGCTGTTTGGTAGAAGACTTAAACCATATCACAATTAAGTGCAAGCAGCTTTTGGAGGTATTGGAAATTCTGGATGGCTGGGGATTGTGTACACCACGGTTCAGCTCTTTTGAAGAAATGCTGATGGCGTTAGAGAGGAATGAATATTCCAAGGACAATGGTATTTTTCTCTACTGTATGA
>NW_021449600.1:0-223 GCF_001605985.2 Dendrobium catenatum
CTTTCAACTACTCCATTTTGTTGAGGGGTTCTAGGTGTAGAAAAATTGTGATCAATCCTTTTTACTTTACAAAAATTTTTAAATCTTTCATTTTCAAATTCTCCTCCATGTCATTTTATAAAGAAATTATTTCACATCCTAGTTTTCTTTGAATCCAAGTTAAAATATTTTTGAATTCCTCAAATTATTCACTTTTATGAAAAAGAAATCTAACTCAAGTGAA
>NW_021449601.1:0-226 GCF_001605985.2 Dendrobium catenatum
ATTTGCTAAACTACTGGGAGTGGAGCATTAAAATTTTTATATCACTTGATGCATTTTTTTTTCAACAGGCATTTATAATTATGTCATTGTTCACATTATTTCTCAAAAATAATAACTTCATTGCATCATAATATGCAAAAATCATCCTCCTACATCATAATAGATGAATAGTCTCATAAGATAACTTGTTTCATAAAATAATGCAAAAAATCAAAAATCCAAACAT
>NW_021449602.1:0-309 GCF_001605985.2 Dendrobium catenatum
CTTAAAAGAAATTTTTATTTCGGTTCAACTTAATTTTCAAAAGGAGACATAAATTTTTTAAAGTATCAATTCACCCCCCCTCTTGGTAGCCTTGGAACATTCACTTAGGTTTAACAACCTAATTACAAGACTCAACAGAAGAGAGATGTATTAGGATGGTGGATAGGGGTGTTAAAACCCTCTCCCCTCTTTTGTTATCTGACTTTTATTTTTGCCCCCACAAAGGTGAAGGGTCAGAAGATGAATAAAAAACATCCTTTTGCTTCTATCTTGATGATTAACCATGGAAATAAAATGCAAGTTGATTAC
>NW_021449603.1:0-228 GCF_001605985.2 Dendrobium catenatum
TCTGAATGTCAAATTGAAGAAGATTATCGAGGCTTATGAGTTCTCAATGAATCAATGATCACCGAAGCTTATACTGATGATTTCATAGGGCTCAAAGATGAAAGATATATGGTGTACATCAACTCTTACGGGCCGTTGTAGGAGACCGTCGTACACACTAAACATTACCTACAAAGCAAGAATAAAAGATCTGCAACACATATCAGCTAGCTCTCTACGAAGACAAAT
>NW_021449604.1:0-302 GCF_001605985.2 Dendrobium catenatum
TCTAATTAACATGCTTAATTATATTCAAATTGAGCGGTTCGATAAAAGAATATAATGAGCCTAAGATAACTCATTCTAACATCATTAATGTCACGACCCGACCTGATCCGGGACGGATCCCGCTCGCACCGGGCCGCGACACGGAACCGAAAACGGACGGACTAACCAGGATCTGGTTATGGAATTTGGTTCTGAACTGAATCTTCCAAATTATTTAATTCAAACAAACACACAAACACAGAAACACAGAGCTACTATAAATCACCAAACACAGCGGAACAAAACATCTATCTTTTCTTTTC
>NW_021449605.1:0-201 GCF_001605985.2 Dendrobium catenatum
GCGGGGCGACGTGGCACAATAGGGACCGCGGGATCAATACGCGACGGCGCCAATGATTGGCGGCGGCGGTCAGCCACGCGTCGGCAGCTAAACGCCTCACGCGGTTTCACTTAACCACGTCAGCGATCAGCCGGCGCCGTTGGATATTCCGCGGATTCGATCCAACGGACAGGATCGAATCCCGTGTTCGATCTCAACGGG
>NW_021449606.1:0-1372 GCF_001605985.2 Dendrobium catenatum
CAAAATTTCAGACGATAATAGAAAAAGAAATGCAAAAAGCAAAATAAGAATACCTTGCGGTCATTGAAGCTCAAAAAAGGATACTTGTCAAGATACCTGCAAGGAATTCTCCAAAAAAAAAGGTGAGAGAGATATAGTAGTATGTAAATACTAAAAGCCCATTCTCCTTATTATAACAGAAATTACTACACTCAACCGAACCCAACAGATTTGATTGTATAAAAGTCCAAATCATCTTACCCGACGCATTCATCATACCGTTTAAATTCCTCCAATGCCAGCCAAACCACTTGAAATAAAGAGCATAATAGCAATCATTAATCCAGACCCACATCTTCCCAGCAGTGTTAATATTATAAAGAAACGACTCATAATAAAAATTCCTCCAATGTTTAATACAGTCATAAGCCCTATCACCCAAAATAGCCAAATTAACCCAGACCCACCACCTGTTGAGACTATTAAAGTAAGAATACAGGGTAATACCCACAAAGCTCCCAGAGAAAACATAAGCAACAATAACTAAATTTAACAACCAAGGGAAAGCACCAATCTACTCAGAAGAGCAGTCCACCATAATCCCGCACATAGAATTCACATAAATATTTACCATGGAAATATAATGGCAACAAAAGGCTATCTACTACCAGATCAGATAGAAAAATAAGATAGACCCCAAATGAAGCATACTAGATAACAACAGAAAAACAAGAAATAAAAAAAGAAAATCAGCCATACATGATATGCGGCATACAAGCTTTATCCATTAGAATCATACCCTTTAACGCATGATCTAAGTTGTGAATATCCAACTCTTCATAGCCATTAATAGAATAACCCTTATTAGCTAACCAATCAGCACAGACATTCCCCTCACGATAAATATGAGAAATGTAGAAATTCATCGAGTTCAATATAGTCATAATTTTCCTAATCAAATAAAAATTATGAGAATTATCGGGCACAACACCCCTAACAATTTGGACAAAAAGCATAGCATCCACTTAAATCCAAACAAAGTTAAAGCCCAATTTTAAACACAGCTCCAGACCAAAAAATAAAGCATTAAGTTCAGCCGTAACAACATCAGCTTGTTGTATAGGAGCAGCAAAAGCAACCAGGATATCACCAAGGGAGTCACGGATAATACCACCCACACCAGCCCTCAATTGGCCAACAGAACCATCAGAATTTAATTTAACATAAGGAGGTTTAGGTTTAATCCAGTAAATAAACGAATCAGACGTATTCGCACTTATCTGATCCAAATTAATACCAAAGATACTCGCTAGCTCTCTACACTTAGAGAAAGCCTTACCAGAAATAACATTACAACTATACTGCTACAAAACCTTTCTTTTAACATTGGCAA
>NW_021449607.1:0-298 GCF_001605985.2 Dendrobium catenatum
AATAATATGAATGCTAATTTTATAAATGATTAAAATATGAGAGTTATATGCGTAATTTTTCTTTTAAAAAATATTTAAATCAAGTTGACTACTTTTCTCTACATAATCTTTATGAGATAATATGATGTAAGCAAATCTATCTTTTGTGAAGAATGGGAGCATCTTCAAATTCCTTTCTAGGTAAGATATATAAGATTGGTGGATCAATATTACTTAATTAGGGTAGCTAACTAATATGATTTACTAATAATTTTTTTGGTTTAGGGTCATTTTTGCAATATTGCAATTGTTTATAAAA
>NW_021449608.1:0-301 GCF_001605985.2 Dendrobium catenatum
ATAAATGTTAAGGATGAGAAGAAGAATGCGGGAAGAGGAGGAGCCTCAACAACTCATCATTCGGGCGACGAAGAAGCCAAGAGTTAGATGTTGAAGAGAAAATGTGTTACGGTAGTTGAAGAGATCATGAGTTGAGGAGAATAATCACAAATGCGGGAAAGAGACTAGGAGTCAAAGAGGAGAGGGGAGGATTTATTATTGTAACATACAATTTATTACATTAAATGAAAATCATAAATTTTATACTTTTAAATGACAATAAATACATGACCACCTAGATGAAACTTGAAATGGTGCCACC
>NW_021449609.1:0-791 GCF_001605985.2 Dendrobium catenatum
ATTAAGAACCAGGCTTGGAGTGATTGATTTAAATGCTCAGATAAAAATGTTTTTCTGCAACATTGATATTTTTTGTTTTGTGTTCATTGTGTTTTCTAGTTTGTTTATGATATATTTTCTTCTTAAAAAGGGTATGTGTTTAAGTATTGTCTTGTTTGTTTTTATTCATTTTTTTAGTGTGAAAATGTGAATTTGTGGTCATCATCGTCCAGGACAAAAATGCTTCGTACGAAACAATTTGTGTTGTATGATAAACTGTATGATTTCAAACCGTTTTAAGAGCAGTTTTAATGTAATTCATTTGTACGATCTTCACGATTGTCCGGGATGAAATATTTTTCAAACGACGGGACAAGTGAATGCAGTAGTTGAATGGATAAATCAGTTTTTAATATGAACTTCATCCGTACGAACCTTTGGTTCGTCCAGACGAACACATGTCGGTTCATAGCGGGGGACAATTTCCAACTGCCATAAAAATGAATTGAATTCCTGATCGTCTGGACGAACATGTGTTCGTCTGTACAATCGTTTTGGTCAAAAGCCTGTACATAAGGATGCTTCGTAAGTTGTGTGTTTACAAAAAGCCGTTTCTTTTTTGACTCATTTGTTCGTCCATACAAAATTTTTTTGTACATGATGAATCGAATTCGTACGGGACGAACAAAAATTTTGTCTGGTACAAACAATCGTTTTTCCATAAATTGACGGCATTTTTTACTGAACAGTCACGTTCACACATCTCTTTCAAACTTTTCTTCTCTTAAGATCTTTTAATGGCAAGTTCTAGC
>NW_021449610.1:0-1320 GCF_001605985.2 Dendrobium catenatum
TTTGATAATATGAAGATCATATGAGCAAAACTTACAAAAAAGACAATTAAAAATGTAGACATTATTATTATTATTATTATTAGATTTTTTTTTAAATGCACGTGATACGGGGCATTTACATAAGAACCGCACAATTATATCTTCACATATATGATTTCTAAATGAATTTTGGGTTTAGTGTCTTACATCAACATAAATATATGATGAGAGCTCATTTGGGGATCGTATATAGGACAATGATGTGTGAGGAGAAAGCAAATTCATGATGAGAGCTCACTGTGGGCTCACCAATGGAACCGATGACTTGTGAGGAGCAAAATTTTTTCTGATGTAAACTCACTAGGGAAGTCGTGAATGGGATAACAGTATGTGAGAAATGACGTACGAGGCTCACTATGGACAACATTGTACAATAGGCTCGATAGGGAAGACATCACGAGGTTAGAATGCCTAAAATAATATTCGAACCAAATTCAAATCATACTTAAATAATATATGTAGTTGAGCAAAAGTTTGAATTTGAAACAACTCAAAATAAATTTATTTATGATACGATCAAATATTATTATTTTACATACATACCACTATATACCTAATAATTTACATATCTAACACCTCATTCATTAATATTACATATTTACCACTCAAATTCCAACTTTATAACGTTTCTACCACTCCATCTAACGCCTCCTCACGACGTTCTCTGCCTTCAGAACGACGTTTCTCTGCGTTGTTGTTGGACGGCGCGAATCTGAGAGTCGGTTAGGGCAGAACTGGAGGAATCAGAGCTTGCAAAAGGGGAAGAAGGTAAGCTCTCATGCATTCTCTCATTTCATTTTTGTTCAAAATGATTTGTTTTGCTCGTAGACTGGCTTCTTGTCCATCCACTAAAAGATGAGTTTCGTTAAAAATATCTGGATCTCGTTCAAATATGCTGGTCTTCCCGATGCATTTCTTGAAAATGATTTTGCTAGGTTTTTCTAGGAAGGTTCTTTATCGGACATTTGCTTATGTAACGATTTCGTGTTTGATAGCCTTTTTTATAAGTACAGATTTTTTGTTGTGTTCAAGCATATGAAATTCTTAGCAATTTCTTGCATTTCTTGAACCCGTACAGAAAGAAGTATCGAAATTCTTAGCAATTCCTTGCATTTCTTGCAATACTCGTTGTTCAAAGATCCATTTAGCATTTCTTGCATTTCCTTGAGTTTGCTGAAATTCTTAGCATTTCTTGCATTGCTTGGTGGAGGCCGATAACTTAATTCCTTGCATTTCTTATTAATTTATAAATGGCTAAGCAATCAATCTGTTGTTGTGCAT
>NW_021449611.1:0-212 GCF_001605985.2 Dendrobium catenatum
AGAAATATTTAAAATGAAGCATGAAATTATGGATATACAATAAAAAATAACTCCATAATGATACAAACTGTTTTTGGATATTCGGATAATTATTTTAATTACAATGTAAGGGTAAAATTGTCATTTCAAATTCGTCATTTGCTGAAGCACTTCTCGTGCATAAATTTTTAGGGTCGCTGAAGTTAATTAAGAATTAATCACCCTAACAATGA
>NW_021449612.1:0-233 GCF_001605985.2 Dendrobium catenatum
AATCATCCCTTCTAAGTCTTCTCAAAGACATCTTCAAGTCGAGATATTTGAACTCCTTCACTTGTTTGAATCCCATAATTGTAGAGGCCCTTCTTTTATATCTTCTCTTCACATGTTTCCCAAGTAAACACATGGATTTTTCATAATTAATTTTTTGTCCAATCCATTCACAAAAATTGTGAAGGATTTGCTTCATTTCCAACACTTCTTTCCTATTAGCTTTAGAAAACATG
>NW_021449613.1:0-263 GCF_001605985.2 Dendrobium catenatum
AGGAATTTCTTAATTAGAGGGTCTCTTTTGTGATTTTGCTTCAAACAAATTCCCAATCTCTTGAAAACACCTCCAAAGGTCAGGAATAGCCTAAGGAGGGATCCCCAAGTGTTTGGGAGATTTTTTTTGATTTTTTAATTATTATTAATTAATTATCTCAATTAAACATTGATTTTCACTTAAAATTAAATTGGGGTTTAAGTTGCTGTCAAATCAAGGGGCTTTTAATACTCATGGGTTAAGGTTTCAACACTGATTAATAT
>NW_021449614.1:0-291 GCF_001605985.2 Dendrobium catenatum
CCAAGATCAACTCAATTTACATCATATCATTAAAACAGACAAGGCTTATCGTATGGCTTTAAAATTTGAAAAGCAACATCAAAGGGAAAAGGGTCACAATAAAATCGTGGAAACGTATAAACGTCGTTCAACTGGCGGGATTAAATCTCAATCTCAAACTTCTGGGGGAACATCTGGTCTGAAAATTAAAACTGTTGAAAGTCAAAATCAAGAAAAGGGAAAAGGAGCAGCAGGAAATAAACCGTCTGAACAAGCTAAGCAAATTAGACCTTGTTACAAATGTGGGTTATA
>NW_021449615.1:0-223 GCF_001605985.2 Dendrobium catenatum
AGTATAGGATAAGGGGATCATTTTATGCCAAAGAAAATCATAAACGTTAGAAACCTCTCCTTTAATCCTAATAATATCCAAAACATTTTTAGTGCAAAACTTGGCCGAAGTAGCTAATTTGAACATGATATTATCAGCACTATCATGTTTAATAGGAATGTTAACAATATTATCAACAATGCAAAAAGGCACCACACTACAAAGTTTAACATAATTCCAATTC
>NW_021449616.1:0-1391 GCF_001605985.2 Dendrobium catenatum
CCGAAGAGGTGAGCGAAATGGAGAAAGTTATCTACATAGCGAGCGGGCACCCGTTGTTGTTTCGATTAAAATGTCGAAACTTCCGATCCTACAGGAAGGAAGGGTCGTCAAATGTGCAAAGTCAGGCAGCGGCAAAGGAGCGAAGCAGCAAGGGGGGGAGAGTTTGGAGGAGAGGAAAGAGCAGGAGCGATCGTGAGAGACCGAGGGAGATAATGAGAGAGTCGAACGTGAGAGATTGGGCGTGCGAGAAAACGAGCGCGAGGGAGAGGCCGAAGGCCTTGTCCCTTTGTCCCTTTTAATGACGCGAAGTCGTGCCGAGAACGTAGGGTGTGGAGCTCGAGCGATGTGCGACGTGGGAGAAGGTCGTGCGACGTGCTTCGACAGAGTAGGTAAGATTTTCTTTTGATTTTTTTTTTTGTATCGAATACAGGTCAACAAATGCCCCCCAACAAATGTGGTAGGCATCTAGAGCAAACCATGTTTGTTGTATGCTAATTGACCCTGTGGATCTCTAGATATTTGTTCTAAATGTCACACCAGGGATTCCATTTAGTGGATCTCCAAGAATTTGCTTGGATTTCACACTACTCTCTTTTAGTGGATCTCCAAAATTTCATTTGGATGTCACACTAGTCTTTCTTTCTCCATAGATCTTTTAGATGCATCCCTTTGTAGATTGATGCTAACGGATAGCATATGCTCAAGATTCTTCTATCATCTGGTTGTATCTTGATGAAATTTTAAATATTTATTTGGAGATCTCGGCATGCGGCGTGATGTCTACCCAAATAAATATTTAAAATGCCCACAGTCTTTCGGGACATTTGTAGATGTTATCTAGGGTGCTCATTCTGCAGCTTTCGCTAGAGCCCCAAGATTTTGATTTCTTCTGTCCTGTGCTTTATGCTGCGGACTTGGTGAAGAGTTGTCTGATTTGTCTCTGCTGACTCGTTAGAAGATTTGTTCTCCTTCTGCCCTTTGCTTCTTACTTTCGCGAGCTTGATGAATGAGTAGATGCCGGTGACCTAAACCATTAGGTTTGTATTAGGTCGATGCTGTAAAGTCATCGGTCCAGAGCTTTGTGCATAGCGGACTTGTTGATGATGGAATCCACGTAGTTCAGTCATAGACATTTCATGAAATTTGGGATAGTTTTCCTCGGTTTTTTGCTTTGTGCTTTGACAGACTTGTTGAAGAAAAATTCCTTCGATCCTCGCTTTATGCTTTATGGATTTGTTGAAGGATTTGCAGGTTTTGGATTTGGTTGATAGTACCGAATGTAGGTAGTATCTTAATCCTTAACAACTTGAGAAGACTTTAATCTGACTCACTTGAGTTCATCAGATCGGGAGAGCTGGGATTTGACAACTCTTCGTCCTCTGGTTGCTGAA
>NW_021449617.1:0-618 GCF_001605985.2 Dendrobium catenatum
TAGCCATGAGAAAGCCTAAGGGAATAGAGGATTGAAAGGGATTTTGGAAGATATGAGATTTGAGTTCAAAACCCTTCTATTTAAAGAAAAAATGAGTTTTCATACAGATGAAAGGCATTTCATCCTGTACGATTTTTTTATTCGTATGTATAAAAATACTTTGTACGGACGAATGAGTGGGTTCAAAAATGAAACAACTTTTCGTACTCACACAAGTTATGAGGCATCCTTTCGTACAGACTTTTGACTAAGTCGATCGTACAGACAAACAGGTGTTCATCCATGATGATCAAAAATTTAAGATCATTTTTATGATAGTTTAAAACGTCCCCCACTTTGAAATGCCATGTGTTCGTATGGATGAACCAAAGGTTCGTACGTACAATCAGGAATAATTAATTTGATATTATCCATATAACTGCCTTCACATATGCATACGATTGAATACACATCATCTGGATGATCGTCACGATCGTATAGATGAATCGTGAAATAAAAACTAAAAAATTGTATGCAAACCGTTCAAATTCATTAGTTAATACACTAAAAAATTTGCCCCATACGAAATGAATTTCGTACAGATGATTATCACTTAAAAAAATAAAGGAAACATTCAAA
>NW_021449618.1:0-492 GCF_001605985.2 Dendrobium catenatum
ACATAAGTCAAAGGGGCCACTTAGGACAATCCTACACATCGTCTATAGCTCTCCAAAACTTTAATAAAAAATGTCCCTACCACTCTTTCATAAAAATGACCGGATTCATGTATTTAAAATAAACTAGGTGCTAGATGGCTCTCTAATCTAGGTCAGGGTAAGTCCAGATTCTGCACTGCCTTAGTTAAGTTCGGACTATTATGGTATAGTGTCCAAATTTAGATTTAGGATATGGGGCGAATCTTGGATCATAAGACCCAACATCCGGGAATATAATCTCAAATTTCTAATAAAATACTCAACTATACTTTAACTAAATCTTCTCTCATTCCAAAACATAATGCCCAATGCATAAATTAGGTTGGGACACTTCTGGATGGTTCTTGAATCTCAAAGTGTCTCCTACTCTTCTTCCCTTGATTCTGCTTATAAGTGTTCAATCTTGATATGTTCCCTTTCACTTCCTTTGATATCACTCCTAGATAGTCTTAA
>NW_021449619.1:0-1186 GCF_001605985.2 Dendrobium catenatum
GACGTGGTTGATGAGCTGGAGTACATGGAACTTGAAAAGCAGCTGACCAAAAACAAGAAGCTGAGAAGGGTGCATTCCATCATGAAATCCACGAAGAAAAGACTTGTCAAAATTGGCAAACGTGCTCTCAAAATTGATCCCAACTTGAAGAAACTTGAGGCGGTTGTGCAGAAACTTAATAGAGTTTCAACAAATGGTGTTTATACTTTCTTTCATCTTGTACAACACGCAAAGCAGGAGCTTCAGAAGCAGCAGCTTGAGCTGCAAGGAGCACGTGAAGCTGGATATTTGCCTAAAAATGATCTCATTTGGCAGGACAAGGATCAGGAATCTGTTGTGCAGTGGTTGAGGAAGCCATCAAATGAGCATCGGGGAACTGATTTGTACAGAAACATTTTTCTTCTATCTATAGTGGGCCATGGTGGTATGGGAAAGACAGCTCTCTTGCAACATGTTTATGAAGATGAAGTGACAAAGGAATTTGATCTTAAAATGTGGGTTTGTGTTTCCAACAACTTTGATGCTAAAAAAGTCATTGCAGATATGTTGGAATGTCTTAAGAAGGAGAGGCCTCGTTTGCAGACACTTGGGGCACTTCAAGGGGGTCTCAAGGAGGAGGTGATGTCCAAAAAGTTCTTACTTGTGCTGGATGATATTTGGGAGGAGGATGAGGAGAAGGATAAAAGAAAATGGGAGGATGTGCTGGCCCCTCTTGCTTGTGGGGGTTTTGGTAGTAAGATTCTGGTAACAACTCGAACGGAGTCAGTTGCTCTGATGTTTGCAAAAGTTATTAAAAAGGAGGGGAAAATAGTTAAATTAGAGGGCCTAGAGGAAGATGATTGTTTGCAGCTCCTCAACTCTCATGCATTTGCTGGTGTAGAGAACCCCCATGATGATCATAAAAAATTAAGAGCCATTGCCGGAGAGATTGTTAAAAAGCTTTTAGGATCTCCTTTGGCAGCTAAAGTCATTGGTGGTGTTCTAAAGGAGAACTTGGATGAAAGGCATTGGAGGACAGTTCTAGAAAGCAATTTATTGGATCAGAATTCTATCCATTCCATCTTAAGACTGAGTTATATAGTTCTGCCAAATCATCTACAAAATTGTTTTGCATTTTGTTGTATGTTCCCACAAGACCATACGTGTCACGCCCCAAGATCTAATTTGGAAAGAATGTCAATCTATT
>NW_021449620.1:0-210 GCF_001605985.2 Dendrobium catenatum
TATCTAAATTGATCCTGTGATTAGGAGACCAATTATGGTGGAATTGCTCAATCATATAATACATGATGATCGGTGATGATCATATTGGATAACTTGAGACATATATAGGATGATACTTGATCTTCCTACATTATCCTAGACCAAAAATCATGACTTTTCATCTAATCATATAGAGAGATCGTACAAGATGACCCAAGATATGTATGGGAC
>NW_021449621.1:0-322 GCF_001605985.2 Dendrobium catenatum
GTAATTTTGCAACTGAGATTTCATTAAATCATTAATTTTGACTCGTTAATCCTTATATTGGCGTGCTTACTCAGTTGTCTTATTGCGTCTCCTTGCAATTCTGATATTGTTCCACAACAGCCGGTCTCGTGGAACCAGCTGGATCGGTCTAAATATACTCCCCTTCCAAAGATCCACCTTGTCCGCGAGGTGGAAAGATGACACTCTCCATTCCTTCTTCAACACAAACGGTAAGAACCTGAAGCGTTCGGTCCTTACACCTGTGCCCCGGCATATACCTCTCGCCACATCTGAAACAGATCCCCTTCGCCCTCTTCTCCTA
>NW_021449622.1:0-376 GCF_001605985.2 Dendrobium catenatum
ATGGCAATTTAATTTAGTTATATATCCCAATATCAAATAGTATTTTAGTTTATGAATAAGAAAAATATTGTAATAACCTTGATACATCATCAAAAAATTATCTTGATTAGGTACGAATCTTGAAGCAAAATCAAGTTGGAAGTTTCAAAAATTAAAATTGAGACCATCCAAACTCTGATTTCTACAAACTTATAGTCGAACTGAGCGTCTCAGAAACACAAACCTAACGACATCAAAATCGACCCAATCCGAGCCCAAATGAGTCCAAATCAAAGGCTCGAAGCACTTTTGAAAGGATCAAACCACAATTTGGATTTCCAAACGGTCTCCAATTGTGACCACTACAGGAAAAACAGTGAAAACCGGCGGTTTTTTC
>NW_021449623.1:0-281 GCF_001605985.2 Dendrobium catenatum
TGAATCGATCCCAGCCATCCAATCCATCCAAGGCCGTTTGAATAGGGGAAAAGGTGACTTTTGAGGCTATTGGATCAAGGTAGCTTCTCTCACTAACCCCAACCTCCCAGAGCGAGTTCTTGGTTCGTTTTAGCTCCTCAGGGCCTTCTCTACCTTCTTACTTCAAAATCCAAGTAGTTGCACGTCACTGGCGGCGAGTTCTCCGGCGAGTCCACCACCTAGTCCGTCCCAGGCTTGTAGCGGTCGATCCAGGCGTGTTCGAGCTCGGTTTCATGCTAGGG
>NW_021449624.1:0-394 GCF_001605985.2 Dendrobium catenatum
ACCAATGTGCCCGCTATTTTCATGGATCTGATGAACCTAGTATTCAGGGAGTTTTTGGATCAGTTTGTGATCGTCTTCATCGATGATATTCTGGTATATTCGGCTTCTGAAGATGATCATGCCAGACATTTGAGGATTGTGTTGGAGACTCTGATGCAGCATCAGCTGTATGCCAAGTTTTCTAAGTGTGAATTCTGGCTAAAGAGTATTTCTTTTCTGGGGTATGTGATAAGCGGAGAAGGTATTTCTGTGGATCCCCAGAAGATTCAAGCGGTTGCTGATTAGCCAAGGCCAACTACGGTATTTGAGGTACGTAGTTTCTTGGGCATGGCCGGATATTACAGGAAATTTATGAAGGGATTCTCACAGATTTCGACTCCTCTGACGAGACTGA
>NW_021449625.1:0-258 GCF_001605985.2 Dendrobium catenatum
TCTTCAAGGCCTTCGAGTTCTTCCAATTGCAGTTTTGAATTTTTTTCATTTGTGATTTGATTCTGGATTGCAATCCTAAGCGAAGGGATTTGTATTTCCAAGGGTAGAACGGCCTCAGATCCACACATTAGTGCAAACGGGGTGGATTGGGTCGGGGTTCTATAAGTGGTACGGTAAGCTCATAAAGCTTCCACCAACCGCTCATCCCACTGTCGTTTATTTTCATCAAGGGTCTTTTTAACAATTTGCACCAAGGTT
>NW_021449626.1:0-265 GCF_001605985.2 Dendrobium catenatum
AATCTTGGTGAAATCCAACCACCACTGTTGCTTGCAAAATGTCTCATATAATGCTTTCTATTTTCTTACATTTCATACCAAGAAGTCAGAAAGAGGAGCAGTCCTGCACAAATGATTCCAAGAGAAAGAAGTAGTCACTTGCTCAAGAAGTCAAGAAATCAAATGAAAAACTTGGATTAGAAAGCAGAGAATTCGATTAGAGGCTTTAGAGAACAAAAATAGGTATTCTTGCTGCTCATAGAGTGCAGAAACCATCTCACACCTA
>NW_021449627.1:0-282 GCF_001605985.2 Dendrobium catenatum
CTATCGACGTATTCGCTTTGTTAGAAGGACTGCAGTAGGCTGGCGACGTAGGTCAGGAGGACCGTAGTCGGCGGGCGACGTAGGTCAGGAGGACCGTAGTCAGCGAGCGATGGAGGTCGGAAAGACTGTAGTTGGCGGGAGACATAAGTCAAGAGGACCGTATTCAACGGGCAACGGATGTCGGAAAGACTGTAGTCGGCGGGCGACGTAAGTCCGGAGGACCGTAGTCAGCTGGCGACGGAGGACTGTAGTCGGCGGGCGATGTAATTCAGGAGAACCGTA
>NW_021449628.1:0-223 GCF_001605985.2 Dendrobium catenatum
GAGCTAATTTTTTCTTCAGTAGAAACAATGTTAGTAAAAACATTTTTAAAAATATTTTGGTTCCACCAATTAATTTTTTGCTTTAATTATTTTAAGTTAAGCCACAATCTATTCATACTAAAAATAGAGTTATCGGGAAGAAGAGGTGCTTGCCAATTCTCTTGGACCATTTTAGTAAAAGAGTGATCAAGAAGCCACATGTTCTGGAATCTGAAGTTAACGG
>NW_021449629.1:0-221 GCF_001605985.2 Dendrobium catenatum
AAGAAACGTTTGCGCCTGTAGCCAAGATGAATACTGTTCGAATACTACTCTCACTAACAGCCAAATACAATTGGCACCTGGAGCAATTGGATGTGAAAAATAAATTCTTGCATGGGGACTTAGAAGAAGAGATATTTATGGAAATACCACTAGGATTTAAAGAAAAATCTGAAAATAATAAGGCATGCAAACTGAAAAAGGCTCTATATGGGCTCAAACAA
>NW_021449630.1:0-228 GCF_001605985.2 Dendrobium catenatum
ACGTGCCGGGTGTGCACATTTTGGTTATTTTCCGAAAATTTTTGTCCGGGTATTTTTGCTTCGGTGGAGTTTTTCGTAGACTACTTTTTTCTGTGAATTTGTAAATTCTCTGTGCAGTAGAATAAATGTTCTGGAATGTGATTATATATAGTCTGTGCGAATTTGGTAAATTTCTGTTACAGGAAATTTTATGTAAATTCCGTCTTCTGCCGTTGTGCTGCCCGATTT
>NW_021449631.1:0-275 GCF_001605985.2 Dendrobium catenatum
TAATCTTATATTAAAATTGACTTAGTGTCATAAATATGAAGAGCATAACTCAACACAAAGGCATTGACATAACAAATTCAATTAATCAAAAATAAAATCAAAATCAACCCAAAGGGCAACTTCTAAGGCACATAAATGAGATGAATATTGTATTTAATGACTATTTCTTTTGATATTGTTGCGTGCTAGAATATACGCGGCGGTAGAGTTTGTAAATTTGCGTCCGAACTTTGTACGTGTATTCAGCACACAAACAAAAAAGAGAAATGAACACC
>NW_021449632.1:0-461 GCF_001605985.2 Dendrobium catenatum
TCGGTGCTGCGATGCTCCATTTTCTCCCCGGCGACGTCGTGCTCTATGCCATTTTGGTAAAAAATTAGGGTTTAGGCATCGTGGAGCTACACGGTGCGATGTTGAAGCACTGAAAATAAGGTGTTGAGTGCGCGCTATGCTCCACTAGTCATCATTGCAGCACTAAATTAAATTGCAAAACTTCAGAGATCAAGGCGCCGCAGCGCCCTTCTCTGGTGCTTCGACGCTCAGAGTGTCACAGCACTTGATGATGTGGTGCCGCGATGCTACTGGCCTTTTTCCTAGACTTTTCTATACAACAATGATCAAAGGAGGGATTTTTACAGTAAAACAGATACAAAAATAATAAGAACAATTTCCACTAACAACAAGCCAACTCTCCATCTCTCCTTGTGCCTTATTCCTTCACAAGCTTCCACACAAACAACCTAGCCTTACTCCACTCTCTAGATCTTCTTCAT
>NW_021449633.1:0-314 GCF_001605985.2 Dendrobium catenatum
TGTTATCACTTTATCAAAGAAGATTTCTAGAGCAGTCTACCTTAAACTTGAAAAATGGAACTGTTAGAATTTTATAAAGGAGAAATTACATCTGAAATACAGCTGACTGTTTCGATCTTTGAGTATCCTTTTCGAGACATTATATAGTTATAATTCTGTAGGCATATTTGGATCATAATATATAGATTTAACATCTGCTTTCCAATTCCTCCATTTCTTCCCAATTGATTGAAGAACCCATACATCACTACCACGGGGAATGTAAAATTTCTCCTCAAAAAAATAAAATATTTACTGTTACATCCAAAGAATTT
>NW_021449634.1:0-792 GCF_001605985.2 Dendrobium catenatum
CTGTAATTAAAATAATAAATCAAATAATCAAGCTCCTAATCATTAGGTCAAGACTTTAAATTTGGATATAATGAAGAAAGTGATAGCTAGAATGGAAAAATTACAATTATAGGCTTCACACAAATGTTTGACATGTTAGTAAATGTTAAAATCAAAAGAATTAGTGTTTTCTTTTTCTTTTTAGCCTCTCTTTTTTCATGTTTCTGAGGTCCATAACGGTCAATTTTCATGCACAAAATAAATAAATAAATAACGTACACTGACATAAATTATGTTTATATAAAATTTAAAAAGATATATGAGGCCATGAAGTGATCAAGCTCATGAAGGTCATTCAATGAAAATGTACATATAATGTAAGGATAAAACAACTCAAGCAAAATGAAAGAGATGAGTCGAATATTTGATAAGAGAGAGAGAGAGAGAGAGAGACTTAAGGTGATATTGATTTGATGGCTTCACTTCTTATTTCTCAAGCCGTCCATAAAGAATCCGTGAGAAATTAAGGTTTAATTTGAGACAATTTTTTTATTTCTTTTTAAAAAGCTATTTGTTAGTTAAAAAATTTTAACTTTTTACCAAAAAACTATTTTAAGAAGTAATACAAAAACCTTCTCAAATGAACTCTAAAAAAGAATAGAGAAAGAAGAATATATCATATAAAATTTAAAAGGATATATGAGGCCCTGAAGTGATCCAATCTCATGATGGTCGTTCAATGAAAATGTACATATAATGTAAGGATAAAACAGCTCAAGCAAAAAATAAAAGGGATCGATGAGCCGTATATTT
>NW_021449635.1:0-1154 GCF_001605985.2 Dendrobium catenatum
AAATATAGATTTGAATATGATTATTTATTATAGTCTTCAATCTTTTGGCTTCTTAATATTCTATAGAATTCCAAAAGAAAATGATTTTCATAGGAAGAATAATCATTTTATTTCAAAACCTTTAATTGTATATAAATAATCATTTCCAGTCTCTTATAACTCTTGACATTATATAACTCAATTTAGCTATACAAGAATCTAAAATATTTATATATAAATTTGGTTTTACATTTTCCTTTACATCATCTCAAAATACATTCTACTTTGTAGAAATATAAAAGAGAAATTTCTATAACAAAATATACAAAAGCATTTAAATGTAAGTGTATATACGAAAGTAAAATGGACTAATATAGTTCTCCAAACATGCACCAACAGAAACATAAATATGACATCTAGATTATAGAAAGTAAAAACACCAATACAATATCAATTCACTGGCCCATCATATGCTAGAGTTGGTTGTCCTAGAAAATCATCTAGGTTCGTGTGTAAGGCTGTGTGGCTTGGATAGGTCCTAGGTTTTATTAGTTTTAAATTTCTACATTTAAATTGGTGTGTTTAAGGTGATTAAAGAATAGTTTTAATTCAAGTATTTAAAGATTTAGAAGTTTTAAATTTCTTTAAGGGGTGTTTTAATTGTTAAATTTATTTGGTTTTAGGTTTTATAGAACATAGTGCTCAATAGTTTCTAAGTGTAGAAGCCATTGATTCGTAAGTCTTCAGGTCATATTTGTAATTTTACAATTCTCCAAAACTAGGGTAGTTAGGTTACATAGAATCATTCAATTTAATTAATTATTTTGGTCCTTAAAACTTTCGAATCTAATACATATTTTCCCTCCTAAATGGAATCAAGCATAAGGGCACAAAAAGCTATAATGTTTAACTACTTTATTAATGATTTCTAAATTTATTTAACTTATTAATTACTGATTCATTCAGTTTAGAATTTAATATTTACATTTTGTTAATTCATTCATGGTGTTATCACAACATGTAGAAGGATTAAAATCTCGAAAGAACACATAACACTACTGCCCAAGGTATTCCAACATAAAAACTTCATTGATAGAGTAAAAATTTAATTTATTAATGTTTTGCATCTTATTTAATTTATTGAATGGGATGTTTACTGAATTTTTAATCATTTA
>NW_021449636.1:0-204 GCF_001605985.2 Dendrobium catenatum
TTTAGTAATAGTAATAATATTATTTTTTTGTATTTTATACATTTAAAATATAATTTAAAAAAGGATAAATTAATTCTGAAAAATAGATTTAAAGTTCTCACTGAATTCCAAATGAAAAAAAAAGTTTATCACTGAATTTTAATTCCTATAATATTTCATTCTTTTTGGTCAATTTTGTAAAATAATTTAATATATATTTCCTTT
>NW_021449637.1:0-220 GCF_001605985.2 Dendrobium catenatum
AATTCATCACATATAATAAATATTTAATAATTATGATAGATTAAGTACTTCTCATAAAAATACATTTAAATGATTATCATTTAATACTTATTTATTGTAATATATGTCAGAGAAAGCTGTGAATAATGTAAACTAATTTAATTTAGAATTGTTAAATAAACAAATTGAATGCCAAATAAAACTGCTAAAGCATAATTTGTTGTATAATTCATACACTGCA
>NW_021449638.1:0-291 GCF_001605985.2 Dendrobium catenatum
CACGGCCGCGGGGTGCGCGTGCCGGTGCGCATAAGTGGCAGTGATGAGATTCCGGTGCGCGGGGTGACGTTGAGGGATATGTCCGTCGGTATAAGTTACAAGAAGAAGCATATCTTCCAGTGCTCGTATGTGGAGGGACGGGTTTTCGGGTCTGTCTTCCCCGAACCCTGTGAGAACTTCGACCGCTACGACGAACAAGGCCGTCTTGTGAAGCGGTCTACCAACCAGAACGCCACAGACATCGACTACGGCTTTTGAAGGAACAATTATTACGTCCTCCGACCGCTTATG
>NW_021449639.1:0-297 GCF_001605985.2 Dendrobium catenatum
ATTTAATTTTTATATATTGACTTTAAAAAATATTTATCGACATGATTGCTACATGACTTCAATTCCCATGTCACAAGAAAATTAGATTTGAGCTAAGATAGGACAGTTGTCGCAAAAGCATAAGCTATTTAAATCTATCTTAACAGATTGATATCTCCGTACATACACTAATATTTAATATAAGGGAAGTAGGCCTTTCTAATCTTATGTTTGCTTGTCCACATGCCTAAACACTTATCTCTCAAATCAATTAACATAAATATAACTTCAACATAATTAAAAATTATTACAAATAAT
>NW_021449640.1:0-315 GCF_001605985.2 Dendrobium catenatum
TAACAATCTCCCCCTTTTTGATGATGGCAAAACAATTATTGTTTGTATGGTTTCAATTTAAACAAATCTCCTAAACTCCCCCTGAATTGATGAATGCATGAAAATAAGGAGGCATTTTGAACCATTTAAAAAAAATAAACTAGAGAAAACAAAACATACAAACACATACAAACACAATTATCTCTCCCCCTTTTTGACAACAACAAAAAGTGAAGAAGAAATAGACGAGAAATGTAAATAATTGTATGAAATTCATTTGAAGATTTAATCTAAACGGTAATTGACATAAGGTATGCAATTTTAAACTAAAAACAT
>NW_021449641.1:0-311 GCF_001605985.2 Dendrobium catenatum
TCTCCGTTGTCTACTGGATAAGTTTGATGCTAAAGTACTTAATATTTGTGAATCAAAAAATTTGAATGTGTATTCTATTCATAATTTGATTGGCTCACTTTTTACCTACGAGCAAGGTTTGGGTCAAAGACTTTTGGATGCAGGTGAAACGATCGTTCTAAAAGCTGAAGATACGGGAAGATGAAGCTTAGTTGGTGATGAATGCAATGACTTGTCAAGCAAATCACAAAGCTCACCAAAGCATAAGCAAAAGTAGAAGAAAGGTAAAAGTGGAAAGGATGTCCATATTTCCACTGACACTATTTGCTTTC
>NW_021449642.1:0-441 GCF_001605985.2 Dendrobium catenatum
TGCATTAGTCTCCTCTTTAGAAATCATAAAAAAAGCTCAGCATCCTTACACAGAACTAACACTGAAGAAAAAGCTCTATATTTTAATTTCTTCAAGATAATTCTAAGAAATTCTTATACTAAGATCCTCTTACTAAGAGATTCCTTAGAATTCTAAAAACTATTTTTTCTTTTTTATTATTCGTATAGTAAAAATCTCTCTCTCGTAGGTCATAAAATTATATCATCTCTGTCTGCATATGCTCAAATTGTTTCATCTGAATCACTACTGTTTCCTCTAATTTAAAGTATAACGATTTAATCAGCTTTTTAGTTTGAACTCTGAAGAAAATAATTTGCTTGCGTTTAGCAGAAAGGATGGGAAACATTTGAGATTATCTATAAGAATATAAGAAAATAAGGACTGAATCAGTAGAAATGAATCCTGAAAGACAATATTGTT
>NW_021449643.1:0-272 GCF_001605985.2 Dendrobium catenatum
ATTTAATGCATACAAATCAAAAGGAATTCCCTAAACATTCCCTACATTCAAATGTCCCTCTTAACTCCCCAAAATTTCTTTCCTATTTGGCTCCCGCACACCGTGCGGCTCGCTCGGCATCCCAGCGGGCGGAAGTTTTCCGCCCTGTTCGTGTATGAGCCGGTCCCGCCTGGACCGTTCCACTGGACCGGTCTAACATGTATGTGGCAAGGTGGCCGGCCGGTGGTAGGATGGTAGCCGGCGGCTTGGGCTCCAAGGGACGGTGGCAAGGA
>NW_021449644.1:0-707 GCF_001605985.2 Dendrobium catenatum
TGTTTTTGTGCTTTCATTGATCACTTCCTCCTGTGTCAACGGTGCTTCTTCCGTAGTGCAACCCCATTGTATCCTAGATTTACATGTTAAATTTGTCCACTCTTAAAGGGAGGTTGGTTTCACCCTCACATATCATTAATAGAAATTTTTAATTAAAATTGGATGATTAAGATGAGGTTGTTTTGCATAATAAGAGGATAAGATGGAGGTCTAAATGTAAAATGTATTAAAACACAATTAGCTAGTGCTGTTGTATGGGCTCCACACAGATAAAAATGAGATACTAAGATGAATATGTTAAGATATTAAGAAGGATAAAAAATCAACGAATTTTTTATATGAAAGATTACAGTGACATCTATTGAAGATATATTAAGATATCAGGCTATGATGATGATGATATATTGATATATTAAGAGGCAAAATTTCTAAATAAGCAACCTAAGTTTTTTTAGGAGAACTATATGGCAAAAGAATAAAATACACTTAATATTATCAAAAATTTATCTTCATTTTTTTTTTTGAATAAAAGTAATTTCCAAGAACTTATAATTCAGATGTTTCCATTCAATAATATTTCGAAATTCAGAGCAATTTGAAAGTTTATTTTTTCTATTTATAGAGAAAAAAAATAAAAAAGAATACAAAATTTTCACGAAATTCAATTTGGACACCTTAGGCCCTAAAATTGGGGAAATTATTGGGTC
>NW_021449645.1:0-291 GCF_001605985.2 Dendrobium catenatum
GGACGATATGGACATCGGCCTAGCCGATCTGTACAAAACTCAGAAGATAGGCCAGAGTATCGACCTGGATGAAAAACTGGATAATTGAAAATTGGCTTGATCGTCCAGGCCGATCTCACGATCGTCCTGACCGATCAGTTCAAATCATGGGAAAATCGTCCTGAGATTAGCCCTGGATACGAGCTGGCCGATATTTATCGTCTTGAAGTAACTTAAGGTTTTTTGACTGGATCGTCCTGTCCAATCCTGCAATCTTCCAGGACGATATGATCGTATCAATCATCCTTAATT
>NW_021449646.1:0-209 GCF_001605985.2 Dendrobium catenatum
GGGATGAAACCAATATTACTAGAATCGGGACTCCTCTATTATTGGATGGCAACATGTTTAGGTGGGGGAGAAGGGAATTACTAGGCTTGCATTTGAGTTAAACTGAATTCTAAACTCCCTTGTGGTACAGGGTTGAAGGTCTTCATGGTAGATTTTTTCAAAAATTTGAATCTGAAAATCTATCGCCCCTTTGTTTTTTTTTTTTTTTT
>NW_021449647.1:0-2242 GCF_001605985.2 Dendrobium catenatum
TGTAAAGGCCGGTGTTTTGTTTCTGTTGTTTGGCCAGTTGACAGGTGTGACACCGCCTTACTAATCTGCTAACGTCCTTCTTAAGACTTGGCCAGTAAAAACGATTCTCAACCGCTCCAATGGTCTTGGCTTGGCCAAAGTGACCCGCTAAACCTCCAGCATGCAATTCCTACACAAGAAATTCTCGAAGTGAAGTTGTGGGAATGCAAAGTTTTTGAGCCTTACACAGGTATCCATCTTCCAGTATAAAATCTCCTATGATACGCTCGTCTCCAGTTGTTAATTTAGTGTAGGTTTCTCCAAAATCGGGGCAGTCAGAATAGTTTTCTTTAATTTGCTCGAAACCAATCACTTCTGTTCTCATCTCACGCGTAACCATCGTTCTACGACTCAGTGCATCGGCAGCCTTGTTTTCATAACCTGCTTTGTGCCTAATGGTGTAAGTGTATTCTTGTAGGAATTCAACCCATCTTCCGTGCCGGGCATTCAGTTTCTTCTGTGAATTGATATATCGTAAAGCTTCGTGGTCAGAGAAGATAACGAATTCTTGGGGAAGCAGGTAATGTCTCCAATACCTGAGGGATTGAATTATGGCGTAGAATTCCTTATCGTAGGTGGAGTATCGTTGCCTGATGTCATTTAATTTCTCACTGAAGTAGGCAATCGGGTGTCCTTCTTGGGATAATACTCCTCCTATTCCTATGCCAGATGCGTCGCAGGTTACTTCAAAAACTTTTGAAAAGTCGGGTAGACGCATAACTGGTGCTTCAACCATTTTCCTTTTTATTTCCTCAAAAGCCTTGGTGGCTGATGTCGTCCAGACAAAATCTCCCTTCTTTAAACAATCAGTTATGGGACCCACGATGGTGCTAAAGTTTCTGATAAATCTCCTATAAAACGTGGCCAATCCGTGAAAACTCCTGACATCTCTAATATTCTTTGGTATAGGCCACTCGTTGATTGCTCGCACCTTTTCGGGGTCGGCAGATATGCCGTGGGAAGAAATTATAAACCCAAGAAAAGTTACTTGATTCGTGACGAAAGTGCATTTCTTAGGGTTGGCATATATTTGTTCTTTCTTCAAAATTTCATAGACTTGTTGTATGTGATTCAAATGTTGTTCCACCGAACGACTGTAGATCAGAATGTCATCGAAGTATACTACAACAAATTTTCCAAACAAAGGCTTAAGGATCTGAGTCATTACTCTCATGAAAGTGCTAGGCGCGTTACTCAATCCAAAAGGCATTACTGTCCATTCGTACAACCCATCCTTGGTTTTGAATGCGGTCTTCCATTCATCCCCCGGGCGGATCCTAATTTGCAGGTAGCCACTTTTGAGGTCAATCTTTGAGAAAAGTGTGGCCCCAGTCATCATGTCTAGCATGTCATCAAGGCGAGGGATTGGGAAACGATACTTAACCGTGATCTTGTTGATAGCACGGCTATCAACGCACATTCTCCACGACCCATCCTTCTTAGGGGTAAGAAGGGCAGGGACAGCACACGGGCTAAGACTTTCTTTAATGAACCCGCGTTGTAAAAGCTCGTCCACTTGTTTCTTGAGCCCAACATGCTCAGCAGGGTTCATTCGGTAGTGAGGCAGGTTAGGTAAAGAGGCCCCAGGGACTAAATCAATAGCATGTTGAATGTCCCTTAGGGGTGGCAGTTGGTAGGGCAAATCCTCAGGGAAGACATCAGAAAAAGTTTCCAAAAGGGGTTTTACCTCGTCAGGGATTGGCTCTTCTTGATCGGTACTGATTTCCCGGGCTACTAACGCGTACAGGGGGGCTCCTGATTCAAGTTCCATACCTAAGTCTTTAGCAGTCAAAAGGTTCAGGCCCGTGTTGGGTTTCAGGGAGTTGGGTTTAACTTCTTCCTTGGTAGACTTAGGTTGAGTGGGTAGTAGTTTAATTTTCTTGCACTCGTGTTCAAATACACAGGTATTTGATCTTCCATAAATGTGTACATCGTTGTCGAACAACCAAGGGCGGCCAAGGATGATTTGCCCCACGTCCATAGTCAAAACATCACACCAGATTTTCTCCTTGTACCTAACGAATTCGATAGGGACAAGACTCCTATCTTTCACTTCCAACGTGGTCGAGTTTATCCAAGCAACTTTGTAGGGGTTTGGGTGTGGTGTGGTCCTCAATTGCAGCTTCGAGATCATAGCAGAAGACACAGCGTTAATACAACTTCCATTGTCGATTATGACCTTACAATTTTTGTCTCCTATCTT
>NW_021449648.1:0-291 GCF_001605985.2 Dendrobium catenatum
AATTAATATTAAGGGGAATTGATTACTGATTTTAATGTGATGGTTGAGAATTTTAATAACCTTTTAAAAGAATTTTAGAGGTTGGAGAAGTTAACAGATTTTAAAGGATTATCCAGATATGTTAACTATGGGGTCAAAATTTGACTTTTAAAACTAGGGTTAACCTTAAGGGTTTCAGATTTTTAATAAATACTAGACCTAATTATGAGTTGTTAGATATGTGGTACACTCAATTTGGAGTTTTCTACGAAAAGTATGATTTTTAGAAGTTCTGGCCCGATTTGACCTAAA
>NW_021449649.1:0-237 GCF_001605985.2 Dendrobium catenatum
TGAGATATTAGAAATATTTAAATGTATTAAATTTAATGACTTTTTAGTCAATATTGAATTTAATGATGAGAGAAACAAAAAATATTTGAATTATAATATCATTAGACGATTTATTGGACCACTCTAACTTTAGTAGTAAAATTATCCAAACATTTGACTTATAATTAAATTAAAATTTAAATTTATTAATTTTTTTAAGATTTGTCAAAAAAAAAACTAATTTATTATATATTTTTT
>NW_021449650.1:0-224 GCF_001605985.2 Dendrobium catenatum
TTTCTTTTAGGGTAGAATCGTCTTTGGAAATCAATGACCTACCTAAAAATTCAATTGGGTATGATAAAAAAAAAAGATCCAATCATCACTTGGTTTCAGAAAAAATATCTTATAGAAGAATGCACCAAAGTAAAATTGTCACAATCGCAAAACAATTAAAATCAAGCCTTTAATACATGAAATCTTATAAGTTTTAAAAGATTTGAAAGGAGAGGAGAGCTTGC
>NW_021449651.1:0-449 GCF_001605985.2 Dendrobium catenatum
TCTATACATCTTCCCATCATTTTTAAGCTCGGCACAGAAGTCATCATAAACTAGCAGAACAACTTCAAGCTCACTTCTGAGCTTTTGTTTCTGCAAATCAAAACCAAGGTGTACAAATAATTTCTTTACGAATTTAAATAAGCAAAATAATTTCACATTCTAGAACTGTATTTTTATGTGCACAATGCCCCCCTTAATGGTTAGTACCTTCTAATGTATAGTCAATTTATTGGTATTTGAAATGAGATTTAATGGAGTTGTCAGTGAGATGAGATTTAATGAAGTTAGAAAGTAATTTGTATGGCTTGTTTGCGTTTCAGGACACTAACAGATTTTAATGGTAACGATCATGTGAGACACTATCCTTTCTCCTCCCTTCGAAACTATGTTGCAGCTTTGATCAACATCAACCTAAAATCTAATTCTCGATTAACCCAAGGGCACATTGA
>NW_021449652.1:0-456 GCF_001605985.2 Dendrobium catenatum
AATAATATGTATAACCCTAAATTCACGAGATTTCCCCCATTCGATGCATCAGCTCGCACTAGGTTTATTTGATTGTGGGGATCGGTTTCCTACGGGCGCAAGCCCCCGTAGTTAATTACATCTTAGACCTTGATCTAAGAAAACTATCGATTAGGGATGTTAGATTATCTTCTCGAATGGGTTTAGTGCGAAGGGTTTCCTAGGTTTTCCTAATCAAAGTGGAAGGTCCCAAATTGACTCAATCAATCACACATGATTCATTCAACATTCGGCCGATCTGAGGAAGGGGAAACTGGAGAAAAGAAAGAGGTCACGCATCTCAAGCAAGCATGAGAGAAAGAGGGAGGTGGCGTCATCCATGTGATGCAGATGGGTAGGATTTATAGCTTTTCGAAGAACGAGGGAGGTGGCGTCATCCATAACGGTCTAAAAATAGACCATTCTTCACCTTTGATT
>NW_021449653.1:0-226 GCF_001605985.2 Dendrobium catenatum
AAGCAACTCAAGCCTGAAAGTTCGTTAGGGATGTTAAACCCTACAGAACTGGCCCAAGCTAACCAAGAGGGGGGGTGAATTGGTATTTTAAATTTTTTTTTCACAAAGAATAAAAATTGTATAAACTAAAATCATACCACAAAATAAATACAAAATTAAAAGTGCGGGAGCAAAAAATAAGAACACATAAATTTATAATGGTTCGGTCAACTCGACCTACGTCCAC
>NW_021449654.1:0-1244 GCF_001605985.2 Dendrobium catenatum
AGAGAGATGAGAGAGAGAGAGAGTCAAGGGATAGAGAGAGAGAATCGAGAGAGAGAAAGGAGAGAGCAATGGGAGAGAGAGGGGAGGATAGAGAGAAGAGAGGACGGGAGAGGAGGTTGGTGAGAGAGAGCTAAACTTATGCATTTGCATAATCATCTAAAGAAAAAACTAAGTTACAAGTAAGAGAGTTAGCGAGAGAAGAGGGTGAAAGGAGAGGAGAGAGGAGAGGGAGAGGGGGAGAGAGGGGAGAGAGAGAGAGTTAGTAGTGGAGGGAATAGAGAAAGGAGAGTTGAAATTTTGGCTTTGCTTCATAAAAAGACCATTACAACTAAGCAAAGAAAAAAAGACCCAACATTGCGCCTAAGCAGAAAAAGTAAGGAACTATATCTTCCTCAATGAAATCAGTTAAAGATTCCTTACGGAATAAATTGCTAACTACTATCTCCTATATCCCAAACTAAAGGTATCACTCAAATAGCCTTAAGGGCACATTAAAAAACGCAGCCTTGGAATCTACAGAAGAGCTCCAATCAACAGTAACCTCCAAGCAACATGTAGGGGGGAGACTCCAAGAGAAAGTCAAAACATTCCAAAGTTGAATTGGTCCCGTTTCTCCAAGTGGGAAGAAAGAAACCTTGATAGAGGCCATCCTAGAAACCTGCTGCCATTAAGATGCTACCCATTATTAACTAAAGGGGAAGCGTCCCCGCCGCTCAAGTTTTCCAAAAATCCATCCTGCAGTTTGAAAGCAGCCATGTCCTCATCATAATCATTTCTGTAATCCGACTCATCAAGGACATTGGACAGCTGTTGAATAGGAGTTATTGCTCCCACAACCGGGTTGCCACCATCACCTTCAAATGCACTCCCACTGCCCATTAGACAACCCAATTTATCTTTAACATTAATCAACCTCTCAATAGATGAGGTTGCCAAAATAGGATCAACAGCTTGCCTCCTCATACGAGGCAATTTCAGTAGAGAAGCAATGTGTGCAATTTCTCTAGCAACAGTAGAGTTCCTATCTTGCTTCTTCTTGGGTTTCAACACCCCAGCTTTACTATCAGAGAATTTCAGCATTTTAGGCACTAAGATCTGAGCAGGAGACTCCACCTTACTCCTATCTTTCCAATTCCTAGGAGAGGGAGAGGGAGAGGGAGAGAGAGAGAGAGGGAGGGAGATTGAGAGAGACAGAGGAAGGGAGAGAGAGAGGGAGGGAGATTGAGAGAGAGAGAGAGGGTGGG
>NW_021449655.1:0-317 GCF_001605985.2 Dendrobium catenatum
AAGTTTTAATAAAATATTTTATAATAAATTAAATTACTTAAATATATTATGAATTGAACCGACCAATTTTAAAAAGATTGAGAACAATTCAACGATTGGTCCCTTGGTTCAAACTGGTTCTCACCAGTTTGATTATAAATCGATTTTGATGAGGACCGAATAAGTCATAAGACCGATTCATGATTGAATCGACAGGTCCGATCCAGTTTTCAAAACTATGATCCCTATATATTTATCCCATAACTCAAAATTACACCTGCATTCACCACTTGTAACACAGTAAACCAAACAAGCAATTCCTATGAAGAAATTTAAAC
>NW_021449656.1:0-306 GCF_001605985.2 Dendrobium catenatum
AAGTGTTGGAAAATCTTATAGAGTATTCAATAGAAGATCTTTGGTAATTGAGGAGACCACACATGTTGTATTTGATGAATTCAAAAATATGGAAGAGCCAAATGTTGAAGAAGATGAAATTGAGATAAACTCCCAAAAGATTGATAAAATGAATTTGGAAGAAAATTTTGAGATAGAAAACCCTTTGGCTAGATATTTGAGGATTTCTAAAAACCACCCAAAGGAATTGATTATAGGTGAACCAAGTGAGGGTGTAAGGACTAGGCGTGAATTAAACAAAGAAGTCAATCATTCAGCCTTCATTTC
>NW_021449657.1:0-235 GCF_001605985.2 Dendrobium catenatum
GTCTTTTAATGTTGAGTGGTAGGAACGTTATTTAAGAAAAGTTTTGAGAACGGGGCCGACATCTAGAGCAGATCCTCATTGGCCCCTTTGACTTATGTTGGGTTTTTGATGTCTAAATAAATGCAATTAAATATTAGACTCTTTTTAATTTGTTACTAATGCGATGCATGCTAATCGGCTCGATTGAATGCAGAATTGGTATGTAGCAGTTTAAAAATTTTGGCTTAAAAAATAG
>NW_021449658.1:0-218 GCF_001605985.2 Dendrobium catenatum
TTTAATTCTAATTTGAATTCAAAATAAGAGAAAGGATTAATTAAAGCAATAATAGAATTAATTGTTATTTTAATTCCAATTTGAATTCAAAATAAGAGAGGAAATTAATTAAGAAGGTAAAATCATTTGGGAGGGCAATAGGAAGAGCTTATTTAAGGCTAGTTATGTTGTTACATGGGGGAGATATATTTTGTTTGTTTGCTGTAGTTTTCTTTTTT
>NW_021449659.1:0-1313 GCF_001605985.2 Dendrobium catenatum
AAAGGAAAAACTAAAAATAAATTATGTGATTGCTCCAGATACATTCAACAATAAGATGTAAACCTGGAAAAAACATTCAAGGACAAAATATTAGTTTGTTAAGCCACAATTAATAAAAGTAAACATAAATTATAAGATAAGAGTAATAAAATATGCTTCAAACTTCATTATCTTTGCTATGAAAAATAAAACCTTTTTTCTAAAATTTCTCTGACCTGACCTTCTAAATCTGATTGCTAATTACCTTTCCTTGAACGGTTTATCAAGTTAAAAAATCAAATTTCTATTAATAATATGAATCATAATGAGGTTTTGTTTGGGTGCCAAATATTTATTTATTGAGGTCTAAGAATGGCTAAGAAATGAGAGAGAAGAGAGAGAAAGAGAGTGGTCAGAAGGACCGTAGTTGGCAAGTGACTGGAGTCAGATGGACTATAGTCAGCTGAAGGTGGTCAAAAAGACTATAGTTGGCTGGTGACATAGGTCGAATGGATTGTAGTTGGGCAATGGTGGTCAGAAAGACTATAATTAAAATGCAATGATGGTCAGAGGAACCATAGTCGACATAAGATAATGGTCAGAGGAAGGCTTGTTAGTGGCTACTAGGTGGAGGATCGATGATGATGGTTGTTAAAAATTTAGTAATGAAAACCTGGTGGTGCTTAATTTTTGGTGTTGGTGCTGTGGTGGAGCTTTGGATTCTTCATTCAAGCCCCAAAGCTCTTCTCTTCTTCCACCCTTTTATCCTCTTTTTCTTTCTTTCTCCCCCATCAATGAAGAATGATAGGTCTATTTATAGCTTTTTTTGAGTGGCATGACTACTGAAAAGAGAGAAGATCAAGGGCAAGTTGGGAGTGTTTCAATGGATGGCCGATATCAACTTTCTCAATCATAAATCATTTATCAAGCATTTGACTATATTATTGATGTCAGAATTTGGCAATCTTGGACTCATTGGATTTGTCTTATCAAGTCACTCGATTCAACTATAAGCACGTCATAAATTGTTACCATTTGCTCATCCAACTAATACTCTAACGCTTCCAAATAGGCTTTGGTCATTTAATTGGATCGAATTTGATGTCATTTGGTTCATCTCCTTGGGAAGTTCAATTCGACTATAAGCTTGCTAAACTACAATTTTGATGATCCAGAATTTAATTTTGAAAGTTTATGATTCATATTTGCATCAAGATTCACGTCCGATCTAGACAATTTTTGGTGACGCATCACACAGAAATAAGAAAAATTACATAATTGAAGACTATTATATGTTTTTAATTTCTTGAGCCCTTCTCCAAATTTTTTTAATG
>NW_021449660.1:0-447 GCF_001605985.2 Dendrobium catenatum
CAAGTGTAACCTTGCCTCCACTCCTGGCTTCCAGCGAAATGAATTGTGCAGTATATCCAGTCATATGCTTTGAGCATCCGCTGTCTAGGAACTATATATGCTCTCATGAGGTCTTGTGTGAGAGAAGCCCTCTTCTTAATCTAACTGATCAAGACTATCAGCCATTAAGCACAGATTAGTGACTTCATCTTCCTTTTTTATCTCTGATGAGTTCGAAGCTGAGTCCGCCTAAAAAGCTCTTTGGAATTTCTTCTTATCCTTCTTTACAAAAGGTTTCTCCTCTACCTTCTTCTTGCTAGGAGTGGATTTGAGTTTTGGGCAATCAATCTTTATGTGTCTAGGTTTCTTGCACTCATAGCAAATAACATCATTTTAAATATTGGCATTTCTATTAAATTTACCTCTATTCTATTGCTGGCGTCTCTTCTGCTTCCTCTTTAGAAAGCT
>NW_021449661.1:0-204 GCF_001605985.2 Dendrobium catenatum
TGAGCGAGCTTCCAAGCTCCAACAGGCTTACACACGCGTGGTCTGCCTTGTTCTATGAATTCACTATCGAGAATTTCAAAATCGCATGCGGGATTTTTAATAATAGAGGCGAGATTTTTAAATTTAATAAATAAATAAAAATTATTTAAAAAATATTTAAACTGATTTGAGTCGGCTCGCGAGCCTCATCAAGCTCAAACTCGA
>NW_021449662.1:0-1154 GCF_001605985.2 Dendrobium catenatum
TTGGTTATATGACACTTGGATTTTAGACAAGTGTATAACTAGATGGCCGACTTTTGTAAATGTCCAGAATTTTACAGATTGCAAACTCAGCTTCTTTATTGAAGGAGGAAGTTGGAAGGTGGAGATTCTGCGAGAGGTATTCGGAGAACAGCTCATTGATTTAATCCTGAAAATACTGATTGAGGAGGGATGGAATTCTGATAAATTGGAGCTGATTAATAAGTTTTCAGGGAGATCAATTACGTCTATTACAACCATTGAAGATGGGATTCATGAAGATAGAACGGCTCACTGGAATTGGATGAAAAGATTAAAGCTTAATCCTAAGATTGAGCTCTTTTAGTGGAGGTTGTATAACAACGCCATTCCATCTAATTTTTTGCTTGCTAATAAAAGGATCAGTTCTTTTTATGGATGTCCGAGGTGTTTTGAACTTGTAGAAGATAATAACCATATTAGAGGACAATGCGTTAAAATCAGGAAGGTAGTTGCTCTGTTAAATGAATGGGGATTGTATATCCCGGTTTATCAATGCTTTGAGGATTGCTTAGAAGGACTTCAGAAGCTAATTGGGAGGGAAGATATCGCTTCAAACTTATACTGTACAGTGGTTTGGATGGTATGGAAGAGTAGGTGCAAGCTAATACATACAGGAAAGGAGGATTCAGATAACTCAATAGTAGCCAATGTTATTTCTTACGCGGTTCAGAGTAATTTTTTGAACTTCCAACTGGAAAACTGGGATACCAACCAGCTGCGGCTATCTTCTCATTGGCATCCCCCACCTCCCGGAAGGATTAAAATCAATGTAGATGGTGCTCTAAAGAAGAACTACAGGGCTGGTGTCGGAGGAGTTGCTAGAGATGACAAAGGCCGGTTCCTGATTGCTTTCGGGAATACACTTCAACACTGGGATGCAACTCAAACAGAACTCTGTGCTGTGTTGTTTTTGAAGAATGTGGTGAAGGACTGGATGTTTGAAGCTCAAGGACTCATCATTGAGGGGGATAACAGGAACATCTTCAAATTCCTGCAAAAGTCAATCAAAAATTGGAAGGTTAGCAGAGCTATTGAAGATAGTTTGGCATTTTTACTAGATTTTAAGCAAGTGATTTTTTCTTATTCTAGTAGACTTGGTAACAATTTAGCGGACA
>NW_021449663.1:0-1174 GCF_001605985.2 Dendrobium catenatum
GGATAATGAAAGGGAGTGTATCATTTTCAAAGCAATAATATAAATAAATAATTGAATTTTAACATATTTTTTTAACTTATTTAGGTTTCGTTTGGTACATATTTCTTACTGCTTCTTAAAACAGTTTTGTAGTATAAAAATTTTAATTAAACTAAAAATTGTTTTAAGAATCAATAAAAAAATTATTTAAAAAAAAACCTTAATCTATTTAATATAATCTATAGTCCATATTCTATTTTTATTCATTTCATTTTTTTTCTTAGTTTATCTAAATAATCAATTTAGAAAAATCTTTTCTCCTAATTATTAAAATTTTCAATATGACTATTAAACACTAAATTTTAATTAAGACTTAATTAAGTTATTATTTAACCTATCATTCATAATTTTCTTTCTTTAATTAACTCTTCATTCCTAATAAATCTGAATAATTTACTTATTAATACGAGTTGATTTTTCAAAAATCCTATAGTTCAAACTTTGACAAAAATGTTTATGTAATGGCCGATGACCAGTCCAAATACGACTTCTATGGTAAGAACAATGTCGACGACCATTCAACCTGTTCTTTTGATTTAAATAAATGAATGAGCGGGATCCTCTTAACCGAACAGAGCAAAGAGAGAGCAAACGAGTGAGATGAGGAGAGTTTGTGTTACTGGAGCAGGAGGCTTTATTGCCTCCTGGCTTGTGAAGCTTCTCCTCTCCAAGGGCTACAAGGTTCATGGCACCATCAGAGATCCAAGTACTAACTAGCTACATCTTTTCTTTTCTTTTTTAATACATATATATGGTATTAGTCATGAAATTTAAAGGTTTGTTGTTTGCTTCTAGAGCTCCTCGTACACACAAATCTCCTTGGTGTATTGGTTGAGAGCTTAGGCTTCCAACTAAGAGGTCCAAGGTTCGAGTCTTTGTGTATGCGTTGTGTGTGTGAGTTTACCTTAAATGGCCTAAATGTCCCAAAAAAAAGAGAGCTCCTCGTACGTTATTTTTCATGACCTATCGTTATAAAATTATTATATATATAGTTAACAGGTCAGGTGGAGTTGGATAGATGGGCAACTCATAGGCATTGGCAAAGTCAGAATTATTTATTTGTTGGGGACACAAATTTCTAATTTGAAAAATGCCTTCAATTTTTTTTTTTTTTACCCTTAAGCTTTTTTATTCA
>NW_021449664.1:0-331 GCF_001605985.2 Dendrobium catenatum
ACATATCTACCAACAGTTACTTATAAGTTTGCCTCTGCTAAAAATTATGACTGGTTCCGTCCCTGATAATACAATAGAACATTTATTCTAAATAAAATTTATTAGATCTCAAGCAATCTCTCTCTAAAGCAATCCGTCGGACGATCCTCAGGCAACTAGGGATCTTCTCCTCGTAATTCCATGATAAATCCTCCTAAGACCATCTCCAACGGAGAATCGCATTTTTCACTCCAAAATGCCGTGAAACTTAAAAATGCCACGATTCATCTCCAATGGAACTCCATTTTGAGAAGGTAACGATCTTTTTTTTTTTTTCTTTCGCGCGCTTCTT
>NW_021449665.1:0-1076 GCF_001605985.2 Dendrobium catenatum
CATTCTTCATATGCCCAATTTTTCCACAACCAAAACAGAATTGTGGAATTCATTCATATTATAATTTTTGAAAGAACTTTCCGAAGCTCCCTTCCACCCATACTCCAAGAGGAATTTGAGTATGTAATTTGATACGAACACAAACCCTCCAAAACTCCCTCCTTCCCCATTGGAACATTAAGACGAAGCTTCTAAAATTTGAAAATTGGCTACACTTGATTTCCACACAATAAGAATACCCCCTGACATTCCTTCTGAAAAGACTTGAAACAAATTCCACAATGAGCCAATTAATTGATCAACATCCTTTCTTTCTAAATTTGAAATTTTTGTTTCCAATTTGAATTTTTGGTTTCCAACAAACCAATAAAAAAGACCCCACACTCCTTAACAACCTCCTTCAAGTAAAGAGAAGCTTTCTTCTTCCTAGCTCCTCTACAATTCCAAAAATCTATGGAAGAAGTCATTGAGTAAGAGGGTATAAAGTCCCCAACCTATCTTTAATATCAACCTCAGCTCTCCTACTTCGAGGAGCCAAATTAATAGGTCCCAATACTTTTAATTGTTTAGATCCTTTCCTCTTAACATTAGAGGAACCACCTTCCTTCATATCATTTACCTCCTTCATTTCCTCCATGTTACTACTTTTGTATCTTTGTTAAACCCATTCATTTATTCAACCATATTAGTATCAACCTCCTCAAAGAAAACAATCTCTCCTTTCGCTAACAATCCATCTAGGATATTGAATTTATTTTCAAAGATATTATTAGATGATTTGAAGGACATACTATTAGCTTCAGTGATCACCATAGCTGAATTTTCTAATGTTTTCTTACTTTGTACCTTCTCGGTCTCTTTAATTCCATCAGATTTTTCTGTCTGAACAACAGCCTCCTCCATCCTTGAGTTCTTCTCAGCTTCAATAAATCTCTGTCTAAGTTCATCTGTATCACCTTCAGAAATTTTATTCACCATTTGATCCTTATTTTGAGGGATTATTTTCCTGTATGCATATTTTGTATTTCTTTTCCTCCCATAACTAACTTGAAACCATGGACCATTTCCATCTTTTG
>NW_021449666.1:0-2045 GCF_001605985.2 Dendrobium catenatum
CACTAAATTTTGGATCTAGAGTTGATGATGGAGTTTCGTTATAACTCCTTTCGTAATGACCTGGATTCTTGTTGCTTGACTAAAGTGAGGTTTTTAATTTTTTTGTCATTTTGATTTATTAACCTGCTAAATTTTCCTTCCATTATCCAACTGTAACATGAAATAGATTTTTTGGGATAACAAGCAACTGTCATTTTTGGGCATTTTGGCTTCCAGTGCCAAAAAGGTTTAAACCTTTATGTTAAGCTGGAGCAAAAGACCCAACAAACTTTACATTCATGCTTGGGTGTAAGCTGGTTCCTAGTAAAGCCGAATAAAAAATTCTTCTATGCAATGTATCTTTTATCAGGAAGGACTTGAAACAAATTATTGCTTCCATCATTGTATCATAACGCCTTATATCATTTTCATAGTTAAATGCTTAAACTGTTGAGAATAATTCATTCGAGTCTTGTTTTAAAGCTGACAGGTATACAGTTGGAAAAATTACACCTGTACCAGTTCGTGAAGTTCGTTCCTCTGATTTTGGACCATGTGCAAGGATAAAAATGTATTTCCCCCGAAAAGGGTCTCAGTTTACACCTCCACACTACTCTATTGATTTCCATTGGAAGGATTACTGTCCAATGGTATTTAGGTACTTACTGTTTATTTATTCTCAATTATGTTAATGTGGTCATATTGTTGAAAATAAGCATAGTTTTGGAGAAAATATTATGCGGATCAATATTCCTTAATATGTAAAATGCTTTGAATTGACTTCTAAATTATACTGCAAATAATTGGGTAAGGACCAAGATTAAGCTTCTGTTTGGGAATTTCTATAAGGCTGTTCCTAGTTAATTAGGCCTTGTATAAATCTGATACCAGTCTGCCGGCTTGCTAACAAAATATCTAATACATTTTATTCTTCAAGTGCTAAGAGTAGCTTACATGTATCAAAGCAACATATTATCTTTGTAAACTTGATAATATAGAAATATCTCAAAATAGTTCTTAGACTATTTGTATGGGGCTAATTTAGTCCCATAGTATCATATTGCTTCAATTTATTTCTTTGAACATACAAAATTGATAACAAATGGTCCCTTATGTTGTAATTGTGGTATTAAATTGATCTCAATTTAATTCATCGATTATACAAAACTAATCCCGATTTAGTTCCAAAGGGATCATTTTGGGTTAATTTTGTATAGTCGAGGAACTTAATTAGAGCAACGTGGTACTCTGAGACTAAATTGACCAATATGAATAGTAGGAAGTTTAAATTGGAGCAACGCGATACTCAAGACTAAATTGGCCAATGTGAATAGTTAGGGGATTATTTTAAAGTTTACCCATTTCATAATGTTGTGGGGTGGAAGTAAACCACGTAACAAAATAAACAAGAAAAAATAGAAATGCAGTGGAAAGTAAAGAACATCAAAATTTAACGTGGAAAAACGCAAAATTGAGAAATAACCACGGAGTCACATCACACAAAGAAACCCACTATGAAAATTGGGAGATATTTGTACTGTTCTCTTTTCTCTTTCGCTCTCTCCTTCTCTTCTCTGTTACACCGTTCTTACCAAGGGGATCCACCCTTAAGAAAAACGAGAAAGAAAAATTGACCAGCCAACCTCGCTGCGTTGTCGTGCCAGTTTGGGGTGCCGTGTTGCTCAATGCTCTTCTTAAGTCAGCCTGACATCGTTGGAGCGCCACATCTTGAGTGCTGTAGCACTATGCTATCTGTCTTTTCTCCAAGCGAACTATGTAGTGTCAAGGCGCTCGGGCACACAACACTTGGAGTCGTATGGAGAAAAAAAAACCTGAACCCAAGAAGGGGGAGGATCCCCACACTCCCCTAGCGAGCACAACAAACTAAGTTGAGGTTCATGGAAATGTAGTACAACCCGATTGATGGACACAATCAAATTCCACATAGATTAACATATATATCTTTTAGTCCTGCCTTTTTCATCAAAAATTGTGCATTTGAAACCTTGTACATTTTAATTACAAATAAAAAGATTGACAGTCTTTCGTTGTTATAATATTGTTGT
>NW_021449667.1:0-646 GCF_001605985.2 Dendrobium catenatum
GGTGAAGGGGATAAAAAAAGTGTTTTTTTTATTTTACTTTATTTTTATATAAGTACCCCCGAACGCCCACGTGGTGCAGAGGGGCGAAATTTGTGTTCTTTCTAACACCTGTTTTCTTCTTATAATAAACAAACAAAAAAAAGCCCTTAAACGCGTAGCGGGCGGGGATAAAAAAAATACATTTGCGACCGCGGTGTCATTTTTGACACCTACCTGAAGCGCTCACGTAGCGTCAAAGGGAAAGGTTGCCTCTTAGTTTTTCCCCTAAACGGGGGAGACGCCGGGAGGCTGCCGAAATTTCGTTTGAAAATACTGAGGGCTTGGACAAATTTGAACATGCAATCAAACTTGTAAAGACGCTGAGGACTTGTACTTGGACTCATTTGAACTCAAAAGACATTAATAAAAAGCTTAACTCAAACTCAAAATCAAACTTGAACAAATGCAAAGAACTTTTGACTTGAGATTGTAGTTTGAGACAACTACAAGAGAGCTTGAATTTTCACTTTGAACTCAAAACAAGAATGAGAACTTGAGTTGGTTATTTGAGTTCAAGTAAGTACTTGAGCATGTGCTTTGAAATTGAACTCTACAAGAACAACAGAAGATTTGTGGACACGAATTTTTGTCATTGAACTTGAACATG
>NW_021449668.1:0-248 GCF_001605985.2 Dendrobium catenatum
AGTACACTCATGATATATATAACTTTTTTTCTATTTTATTTTTTTAAAATAAATCTAGCTAATATTTTGAAAATACCCAAAAAAAATTAGGAAATTTTTAAATATTTTTTTAAGGTGAAAACCTCACTAGCCACTACCTTTCACCAACGATCGTAAACGAGTTTAACCATTAACTACCATCATCGACTACCTTCATCATTCTATGTAACATATTAAAATATAAATAAAAATAAAAAAAACAATACTTA
>NW_021449669.1:0-563 GCF_001605985.2 Dendrobium catenatum
TTGAGAACCTGTCAAACATAGTGAAAATATAGTTTAGGCCCATGTGCGTTGTGAGCAAACCTCCAAAAAAATCCATGTTAATGAACCCCTAAGATCAAGTTGGGACCAACAATGGTGTCTAAAGTCTTTGTTTATGGATGGGGTATTTTGACATGCAATGAATGCACCACTTCAATAATTTAGCCACATCAAGGTGCATAACACTGCAAGTTGAAAGGCATTTTGGTCATCCCAAAGTTGTTGGTCCTACTTGGAGGTGTGAGCTTTTCAGAACACAAAGCAAAGTACCTTTCTAGACCAATTCTTCCTTGATGGTGAAAAAGCTTTTTTGAGGTCCTTACATGATCCTTGAAGTCATCATTAAGCATGCATAGGCTAATATACTCTTTATGTTGAGATGGTTGTTGCAGCATGAGTGCTAAAAGAACAATTGACAGGGTGGTGAGAGCATGCCTTTCCTTGATGACGAGCTTGAACTATTTTAATGCATCCATTTCATGTGTTTGACTTGTTGGAGCTTTGGTTGAGTTCGAGGAATTGAAGTGGTTTGTGGCTGGTGTAAA
>NW_021449670.1:0-367 GCF_001605985.2 Dendrobium catenatum
ATGTTTGAGTCTCCCCTCCTCCTTCCTCTTCGAGGAATAGGGTTGCTCAAGCTGAGCTTCCTCCACCCCTACTCATCGGGTTTCTATTTTCACCCAGTTATCTCACCCTGAGACAACTGAGGAGAACCCGACACTCCCTTCAGTAGTTTATGTTCCTCCTATCCAGCTAGTTAGTACAGACATAGTATCTTCCTCTACCTCTGGCCTTGGGAGAAGGGCTAGAAGGAATAGGAATAGGAGATTGCGCTTAGCGACATCCGATGCAGTAATTTAGCGGATGTTAGATTTTGTGGCTCAGCAGGAGCCGGTTCAGCAGAGGATCGTTCCCTTAGAGCGGGAGCCACGTAGACGTGTAGTTACCCTAGTT
>NW_021449671.1:0-245 GCF_001605985.2 Dendrobium catenatum
TATATGGATTTGTGATTGTGGATGATTACTCAAGATTTACATGGGTTAGATTTTTATTTCATAAGAGTGAATCATTTGAGGAATTTAGAAAATTTTCAACTAGATTCAAAGGAAATTAGGGTGTGAAATTATTTCTATTCAAAGTGATCATGGAGGAGAATTTGAAAATAAGAGATTTAAAGAATTTTGTAAGGAAAAAGGAATTGATCACAATGTTTCTGCACCTAGAACCCCTCAGCAGAATG
>NW_021449672.1:0-318 GCF_001605985.2 Dendrobium catenatum
ACATTCATAGCCTGCATAACTTCCCAAACTTCTTCCTCAGACGGGACAAAGGTGAGATAACTTTCTTATTGTTTTCTAAAATAGTTTTTTAGTATAAAATTTTTTTGTTTAAAAAATTTTGTACAAAAAAACTGCTTTATGAATTAGTAAGAAATTCATCTCAAATGAAGCCTTAATGATTTCCATTTACAACTCTTTGCATTTTTTCTATTTTGTACTTTTATTATGGTTTTTTTTGCTATAAATTTGTATAGAAATTGTGATATAGATCAAATACATAATATTAATATAGAATAATCATATTAAAATATAAATAAA
>NW_021449673.1:0-257 GCF_001605985.2 Dendrobium catenatum
ATTATTTGTTCCTTTAATCATTCACGGTGCCAATAATCCTTCTTTTACACTGCTAAACCCATGTACACAAATATTCCTCACGCACAGCTTATGTGGATTATCTGCTCGTGGCTAGAGGTGAAGTCGAGGCTATTGCTTGGAAAATATGAGATAGTGAGGTTGGAGGTCAAGACGACGACAACTCGAGTAGGTGTGGTTTGGTGGTGAGTTTTTTTGAAGTAACGAAGCCCTTTCATTTGGCTTCGTAGATAGTGTGG
>NW_021449674.1:0-234 GCF_001605985.2 Dendrobium catenatum
CCATTCCCCCACCATCCGCTTTAAATATAAAATTTTTCCAAATTCCCAAACTTCTAAACATTTTAAATATCCAATCATTGCTGCTACTATACGCTAGATGCACGTATCTCTATACGAATATGATCGACGACTAGCCTTAATCAAAAGTTCTCTCTCGTTATCGAGGGGGGTAATTAACTATAGGGGCTTGCGCCTATAGGAAACTAGAACTCAGATCATAAAGTCATCACCAAA
>NW_021449675.1:0-234 GCF_001605985.2 Dendrobium catenatum
ACAAATGCCCGAATGTACTTCGCGAAGTGCATAGTTTGCCTCCGAAGGAGGAAGACACTTGAGGTATGGCCCTGTGAAAGATCGTTTGTATAACTCTCCGTTAATAATGGTGAAATTGGCTGCTTGCCTCCGAAGTCGTACTGCCATAGCTGGGTCCTCAGGGAGAGAGCCTTCTTGTAGGAAAGCAAGAATGGGGTCGATCCAAGAAACTTCTTTTGATTCATCTATTGATTG
>NW_021449676.1:0-283 GCF_001605985.2 Dendrobium catenatum
CCGAGTCATAACCGTTTACATGCAGTGCCATTTGGCGCCAAAACTGCCGGTTAGAGGACACGTACCACGTCCTTACTGGCAAGAGATTGTTTGAGAATGGGTCCTAGTGATATTTTCGACTAGGCATTTGGCTCTTTGTGAGCTGAAGTAAACTTTAATTAGTCCGTCCCGGCAAACTGTTGCGGAGGGTGGATGGATTTTGCTTTGAGTGCGTTGATGGATTTATTTCATTTTTAAATATTTTGGATTTTTTGGGATTTTTGTGGAGTTTTTGGGTTTTGTG
>NW_021449677.1:0-314 GCF_001605985.2 Dendrobium catenatum
GGCTCGGGAGCAGGAGATAGGAGTTGATTCAGATCGATAGGTTTTAGTTCTTTTGTTGATTCTTTTGTACTCAGGACAGGATAGTTTCCTTTCTTGTATTGATAGTGTAGTTCATGAGTATTGTACATGATGTTTTGAGATATGAATCGACTGTTATATTGATGTTTAAATTTTATAGATTTTTGTTAGATTGCTTACTGAAGGTTTTAGATAACTCTGGTAAATTGTTGGAGTAATTGATTGACATTCTTTCCAAGTTTGATCTTGGGGTTGTGACAAGTTGGTATCAGAGCAGTGTTATTGGAAGAATGGAT